>NC_089843.1:158169516-158469516 GCF_035609145.1 Eleutherodactylus coqui | reverse complement strand
GAACACTTTGGAATTTCCTAGATTTCTGCATTTGAATACTAATAAAGTGGGGTCTGATTGTTATCTCAGGGTCACAATTATAGACAAACATAATCTAACTAAAATAATAACACAAAATTAGTTGTGCCTGGCTCTTATTAAGCATATTGAGTAAACATTCACAGTGCAAAGAGCAAAAGTAAGTGAACCCTTAACTTTGATATTTCTAGATACACCTTCAACAGAAATCACCAGCACCAAACATTTCTTGTAGCTGAAAATATGATTTGCACAATGCTGAGTAGGGTTTTAAGAACATTCATCCCTGAAAATGTTTTGCAGTTTGTCAGTATTTCTGAGGTGCCTTAGGGCTCAGTCACACGAGCGGAGGTCCGCGTGTATCAGCGGCGATCCGCGCGTATTTTACACACGGAAAAACGTCCGCACCTGTCAAAAAACAAACATATGAGTGGCAATGGAGGTGGTCATGCAGATTTTCGTTCGCACGCAGTGCGGGCGTTTTTCCGTGTGAAAATATACGCGGATTGTCGCCCGTGTGACTGAGCCCTTATGCACACAACCCTCTTCAGGTCATGCCACAGCACCTTGCATCCTGAGTGCCATAATGCCAGTAAGGGGACTGTAATGCTGGATCCCAGTGGCCGCGGGGAGGGGTAGGTATATGTCAGTTTGTTATTTTAATGCAGGCAGTGCTATTGAAAATGGGATGTCCAGTAACCGGACAGCCCCTTTAAAATGATTACTGTCAACTTAAGACCCTTTTACACAGAAAAATTACACTGGTCAACAATGAAAATCTTTCAGACTTGAAAATAGGTATTTCTTAACCCCTTCCTGCCACAGGACGTAAATGTATGTCCTGGCAGAAGAGTATTTAACACAAGAGGACGTACACTTACGTCCTGTGGATAGCGCGAGATCAGAAGAGATCTCCCGCTAACCAGAAGCAGGATCTGGCTGTCACTGATAGCCATTCTCAGGATAGCGACCCCCTCTGTTAACCCCTTCTACATAGATCGCGGCATGTAAAGAGCTCACAGAGGGAGCATGCTATCTCTGTGATATCATCGGACTCTCATGATGAAATCGCAGGGCTGCTGACAGGTTGCCATGGCAGCTGGATGCCAGATACCGATGTTCTGCATTGCCCTTGCCTATGATCACTATAACAAGTGATAAGACATTGCAAGACAGAAGTCCTGCAATGCCTTATCATAGCGATCATAGGTGTGATTGTACAAGTCCCCTACAGGGACATAAAACATGTAAAAAAAAGTAAAAAAATATTGGAAAAAGAAAGATGTAAAAAAAAATGTAAAAAACCCCAATGTTTTGTACTTTTCCCCACATTAGCATAATTTTTTTTTTAATCCCACATATTTGGTATTGCCGTATTCGTAACATCGCGTACAATAAATTGAATGCATTTTTTATATTGTATGGCCAAAAAGCATTAAAAAAAACCCTCAAAAACTGAGGCAAAATGCTTATTTTTTTATTTTGACTCCCATGAATTCATGAATGGGTATGAGTGAGAGCTGCCTCTGATTGGCTCAGTGCAGGGACCAATCAGGGGCAGCTCTCACTCACACCCACTCACACCCACTGCCAGCCGGCTGCGCTGAACTCCGTCTGCCGGGACAAGGTGAGTATATATATATATATATTTTTACACATTTCTGGATGAATTGCAGGGAAGGGCTTATATATTTAAGCCCTTCCCGACAATTCATCCCACGATCGCCGGCAGCCCATTGCTTTCAATGGAGCCGGCTGTATTGCCGGCTCCATTGAATTCAATGGGCAAACATCGTTCTTCTCTGCCACAGCTGTAACAGCTGTGGCAGAGAAGAATGATTTGTCTAGTATATGCTCTCAATGGGGTCGGCGCTTCTGCCGCCAGCCCCATTGAGCGCATATAGAGAAGAGAACAGGAATCGCAGATCGCAGATAGGTGCGATCTGCGATTTCTGTTCTATAATTTATCGGACGAGCGCATAAAAGGCGCTCATGTGTCGGATACCATTGCAAAGCAATGGTTTTATAAAATCACCGGACGCATGCGCATGCGCAAATCGCGCGAAAAAACGCCCGTCTGACTAAGGCCTAAAAGTGATTTAAAAAACTGTATGTACCCCAAAATGGTACCAATAAAACTACAGCTCGTCTCGCAAAAAACAAGCTTGCACAGTTCTGGCCATGCAAAAATAAAAAAAGTTATAGGACTTTGAATGCAGCAACTTAGAAAGTAATATTAATTTCTAAATAAAAGGGTTTTTTGCAGAAAAGTGGAAAAATCTAAAAAAAATATAAGAATTTTGGTATTGTTGTAATCGTACCAACCTGCAGAAAAACTGTATTGTGTCATTTAGGGCTCCCACCCTCTGGCATTTTTTTTCTCCACTGCGATGCGATTCTAAAGTTAAAGTCTTGCATCGCAGTGCGAGAAAAACGCTGGCAGATAGCTGAAAATGGCTGGCAGATCGCTACGACATCGCCAGCCTTTTCAATGGGGCCAGCGGCAGCAGCACTAGCCCCATTGAAAAGATATGGAGAATGCCGCGGACTTCTGCCACAGTTGTCCCCGCGGGGATGAAGGAATCCTCTGTCACAGCTGTGACAGAAGTGCGCGGCATGCTATCCCATTGCTTTCAATGGGATCGGCACTGCTGCCAATCCCATTGAAAGCAGTGGTTTCTGAAAAGCCCCGCAGAATGATTATCGGAGAAGGGCTTCAAATATAAGCCCTTCGCCGATAATCATCAAAAAGTGATTAAAAAAATAATAAAAAAATTACTCACCTCTTCGGCGCTCAGACGCGTCCTCCGGCTGGCTCCCCGGCACTGCTGTCCAGCACTTTTAGCAGACGGGGATTTAAAAATCCCCGTCTCCCGAAAGGGCTGTGCGGATTGGCTGAGGGCTCAGCCAATAGCAGCTAGTGCTTAGCTATTGGCTGAGCGCTCAGCCAATGGCACATAGCTCTTAGCTATTCATTCATGAATAGCAATATCTTAGCTATTCATGAATAGCAATAGGATAGCATGCCGCAGACTTCTGCCACAGCTGTGACAGCTGTCACAGCTGTGGCAGAAGTCCGCGGCATTCTCCATATCTTTTCAATGGGGCTAGCACTGCTGCCACTGGCCCCATTGAAAAGACTGGTGATGTCGGAGCGATCTCCCAGCGATTTTCTCGCCGTGCTCTGCGAGATTTTTCACTTACTCTCGCAGCGCAGTGGAGAAAAAAACGCCAGTGGGTGGGAGCCCTTACTCCGCATAATTAATGCACTAAAAAAAATCTATGGCAGAATTGATGTGTTGCCTCTCCCTGTTATCATAAAAAATTTACAAAAGCTTTTAGAATATTGGCTTCAATGGAAGCAGTCCATGTGGGAACCGTACAGAAATGGAGCATACTGCGGATCTCCAAGTCAAATCTGCCTGTGGACATTGGGCCTAAGTTGTGCCAAATAAATTCTGTTCTGCTACATCTGTAGAAAGAGTGCTATATTTTTCTTACCTGTGTGGTAGAACTTTCCAGAAAATCCCAGGTTAAATGTAAAATTAGTAACTTTAGTCCTAAGTAGTCGCTGTGTATCAAGAAGAGCCTGCAAAATGAAAAATTCAGTTATCAGGAAATTGACAAAACTGCTAGTTTATGTTCACATGTGTCAGATTTGCTATGGCTTATCCTCCTCTATCTTCTTCCAATAATCCACAATCCAACCCCTATCATCTTCTTTCAATATCCAACAACCAGACCCTCATCATGTTCTTCTAATGTTGGGACATGTTGGGAAATCAAACTCCTACCATCATTTTCCAATGTCCCTCAATCCAACCCTCATCCTCCTCCAAAGTGCATACTGCAGCTCCTCAGTCAGTTACCACTGATAGTTTCAGCCCGGCCCCCTGTTGTCTTGCTCCTCCACTACACTCATGCTGATAGGCAGTCCAGACTCCAGTGACCACTGCAGTGGCAGGCTGCATGCGAGGCTAGACATGTCTGATTCTCTGTCTGTCAGCATGATACTGCTATTGCACAGTGATGAGACATGTATCCTCTTCGGCTCCCCTCACTCAGTGCCTTGCCGGACGTCTGCCAACACAGGGACCTATGTCTCCAATGGTGCCGTGTCTGCTGCCAAGGCTCCTTAGAACAGAAGTCAGGACCTATCCAGCTCCTCACCTGTCCCCAGTTACAACCGCTTCAAAAATCTGACTTAGACTAGTTTCACTAGGGTGAGCATGATATTGGGCCGTGAAACTCGTCCCAATATTGCGCTTGCTAACATGCAAGGTACCCGCGGATGCGAGACATTTTTATGTCAACAACACCTCCCATCACTTCAGTACAGTTGTGATCCTCGAAGAGCAGCAAGTGTTTTCTATTGTTTTCGATGGGTCCGAAAAACACATCGTACAGTGTGCAATGTGTATGCGAGTGCCAAGCATTTTCCGGCCCCATTGAAAACAATGGGCAATGCCCAAGGACAGGACATGCCTCGATTTTTTTCCCGCGATACGGGAAAAAGTTGCTTATGTATATAACCCCATTCAAAAGAATGGGATTCATATTCATGTGAGATTTGTGTGTCTGGCAATGCACAAGTCTCCCATGTTTTTCTTGTGTGTGAAAGCGGCCTTAGAGAGAGAAACAAAAGAGGGCTCAATCACCACCGTGAAGGATTTGCAGATGCAGGCAGTGTGTGCTGCTAGGTTACTAAAGGTTTTTTTTTCAGTAAAAATATCCTGTACTTCCTCTTTTCACACTTTGCCTAAAACATGATAGGCATTGTATAAAATACCTCGGCTTTCTATATAATAGCTGCATTTCACACCTTGCCTGAAACATATTCCACAATCATATCAATAGTCAGATGTCAAACATGGTGGTGGTAGTGCTGCTTTTGCTTCTGCAGGACCTGGGTGACTTGTGATAATAGGTAGAACCATGAATTGTAAAAGACTCATTTCAGGTTATCACAAAAGTTTTATTGCAGTTGTTACTGCTTAAAGTGGCAAAAATACTAATTATTTTTGAGGGGCAATTATTGTTTCAGATGGTTGATATAGATTTTGAATAAATCTTTATCTTCAATAAATGGTTTAATCATTTAAAAGCTGCTTTTATCTTATATTAAAATTAGTTGGATGAACTGAGACATTTATGTAAATATGACAAGTTTGCAAAATTAGAAAAAAATTAAGTGTGGGGTAAATACTTTTTCACAGCATGGTAGTTTGGAATCAAAAGAAAGAATAAGCATAAGGAAGAAAGACTGTTTTGTATAAATTCTTATGTCTGGCTTGAGAAACTAAATCAAAAACTTGTACAAAAACAGCTGTGCGAATCCAGTTGTCAACAGGCACAAAGGTATAGGGTGAGTAGAGGTAGCAGTTGCACATGGGGCCTAGTCCTTGCCACACAGAAAGACACCAATATAATTAATGGCACATGGTAATGCACGTGGGTGGCCATATTACAGATTTTTGCATTGGAGCCCAGGAACTTGAAGTTCTCTGACTGCGAACAAACAGAAATGATGAAAAAATACATTTTGTAGGAGAAGCCAAGCCTGTATTAAACATATGTAATGCTTCAGTCAGAAGGGAAGTATTTGATTTATTTTTTAGCCTACTAGAATTTTTTTCGGGACTGACAGTGCTTTTGTTCAATACTAGATTGGAACAATTTTCCACTTATTGTAAAAGCATAAAGTAGAAGAAAAAAATCAATCAAAACCAGAAAATGACTGTTTTTATAGTTCTTCATATTGTCAAAATAAATGTCAAATTCAAAAATCAAAATTTTAACCAGTGCACTTTAAAGTAGCTGAAATTAATGGCAGTGAGTTGACAGGGTAATATCATAAATTTGTACAATCTCCAGGAAATAATAGAGTGTAACCTCCACCCTCAGAGACAAGGGAGCTACAGGGTAAATGCCTTATCTATGTGTATAGTGCTACCACTCTGGCATATCTAGGCCTCCAGCAGTACAATGAAGCTGTCATAAACTTCCTCACCTTTTAATGATAATGAGATGACTCTACTCAAACTGTCCCAGTTTATATAGCAAAGCTGAGAAAAATACAGAAGGCAAAAAGATTTAACTTATTGTAACCACTCTCGTGGTCAGTGAGTAAACTAGAATATTTCTACTTTTTATAGATAGTTACAAAAAATCCTCAGCAAAATGTTTTATAAAATATGTTTCTAATAAACACCTGATTTAAATAATGATATTTCCCCTTTAAACTTACTTCCCTACACCCCTATTATGTCAATTACACCAATATGTTAAAAGTATTTCTATGCAAAAACTTTTAAGGTGAGCACATGGCCCGAAAACACTTAATAGGGTGTAGAATTTAAAATGGGACACACAAATAACAACCCATAACACATATTTTTGGAGTAAAGCTGGTGCTAAAAAAAGAACACAAGCTTCTGCCTTGCTTAGAAGACATCTGGTCACTGGCCTTTGCAGGCTTCTCTCATATCCAACAGTTTTCAGATTTGAAGAAGGTGCAATTTGACACAAACATGTTCCATATTTATGTAGCACTTTCAGAATCAATAAACACATTGCACAAGTTCACATCTCAAATGCACAAGTACAAACTCATGTGTTAAGACTTTGGTGAGCATGCACAAAAATCTTAAAAAAAACATCAAATTTACATGTAAGTCCAGGAAATTAGTTTTACAACTGAGAATGTGGTGCTTGTTAAGTAAATTGTGCCCTAAAGCTGCTATTATACATGTTCCCCATTATCATTTATAATATATTTGCCCATGTCATGTAAGAAGCATTCGGTAGGGAATTTTTCTCCACTTATTTTATTTATTAGCTTGTGGTGTGCTTATTACTTTTTTAACCTCTTCCTGTCTTCCGCTATACATATCTTGCCGATGCTGGGTGTCATTGTGCATTGCAGGCTTAGGAAGTTGCGTAAAGAGGGAAAAAGTGCCTAGCATGCCAAATTTGGACACAGCTGTGTATAAGAGACCCAGAGTTGCACCACAGCTCCAAGATTCTATAAAGTATCCAAGTATGCTACTGCAGCAGACTTCATACCCAAGACATCAAGACAAAATCAGCTTTCTCCCATGTCTCATAAAAATATGTACAGTGAAGTCACCACTGTATGTATTTTATGAGACATGGATGAAAGCTGATTTTGTCTTGACACTTCTCGCATGAAGTCTGGTGTAGTAGCATACTTGGATACTTTAACCCTTCCAATCCAATTTTGGATTCAGGGTTTTTCTAAAAGGCTTTCTCTTTTTGCCGTTATACAATGGTGCCATCTGCTGGCTAAAGCCAGTGTGTGTGCCGCCAGAGAGGCTCTGAGAGTGGAGTGGCTGGCAATAGACGGTAAGAATACCCTGTCGGATGTCTTCTGACATTGGAGCTGTACAAGCTTCAATCAGAATGTAGGAAGACATCAGATAGTGGATTGGAAAGGGTTAACATGCCAAATTTATCACAACATACACCATTATGATAAATTTGGCACTATTTATGCCTTTCTAGTGTATTTCTATCCTGTCTAATTTCATGACAGTTAACCCAAACTACTACCAGTTGCTCACCACCCAGACAATGGAACGTGGAGTATAATCCTGTGGTATCTTCACACAGTTTAAATATTAATAGTTAATCATATACTCCAGACTGTTTGGTTTCAAAACTCCTACTCAGGTTATTCTATCATATTTAAATGAAAAACACAAATTAAGGGCAACTCATAAAATACAATTCAAACAACTATAATTTCATAAATAGCGGAGCCCTCGTGGAGACACATATAATATAATATGATGAATAGAGATGAACGAGCATACTCGCTAAGGGCAATTACTCGATCGAGCATTGCCCATAGCGAGTACCTGCCCGCTCGGGAGCAAAGATTCGGCTGCCGGCGGCGAGCGGGGAGCAGCAGGGGAGAGCGGGGAGGAGCGGAGTGGAGATCTCTCTCTCCCTCTCTCCCCCCCGCTCCCCCCTGCTGACTGCCGCAACTCACCTGTCACCCGTGCCGGCACCCGAACCTTTGCTCCCGAGCCGGGAGATACTCGCTAAGGACAATACTCGATCGAGCAATTTTCCTTAGCGAGTATGCTCGCTTATCTCTAGCATTGTTAACAATATACTGGAACTGCTGGGAAACTACATCCTGATTGTATAGCAGGCTTAGTAGATAGCAACCCGACTGAGACCCCTAGTTGCATGCACATATGTATTCGTATCAAGATGTTTCAACTGCCCTGTTTTCAAACAGCTCCAGGTCTCCTCCGCACAAGCGATAATACAAAGGTTATAAGTGACACATCCTTGTAACCATCATACCTTTTTGCGGGCAAGATTTTAAAAAATCTTTCCCGGAGCAAAGGGGAAGAAAGTCACATTGTGCCTGGTCAATCTATAATTCCATAATATTTAAAAGTCCCAACAATTGCCCTGCACTAATCTCATGTTTATAGCTTACCCTTCAGATAAACCACAAGTCCTTAAAAGTACAGAAAAGCTTTAAACCTATAGCTTTGTGACAAAAATTTAAGTCTTCGTAAAAAACAAGAAAAAAAAAACAGAAATGGAGCTCCAACCCCTCCAGAGACATATTAATGAGATAATGAGAACAGTAGTTTGGAACTAAAAGCAATATGATGTTCACAGTTGGAGGTACACTTTAAAAGATACAGCTAACAGAAAGAAAACCTCAAGAGGATGATCCACAGGTTGACCTGAAGCATATTTTAGTAATTTCAGTGAAAATGATCACACTGCAAAAATAGAAAGCGTGATAAGATTTAATACCATCTTACTAATTCTAAGAAGCATAATTCAATTTTAAAGGTTGTGCCAATTTTCTCATACAGCAAGATCTGGTGCTTCAGGTAAGACTAAATATGCATATCATTTATTTTATCGCTGCTAAACACATGTCTATCTTTAGCTGCTCTTAGCTGTTTTGTATGCAGCCATCTAATTTATGTTTCCTTTCCAAGAAAAGAATTTAAATCGATCTAAATCTTCTTAACTTTTTTTTTTTCTAGTTTGAAAATCAAAGCCTGCCGCCCAATTACGGAAAGCAAAAACCTAGTTAAAGAAAAAAGTACTGTCTTAGTCGAAATTAACAGCTGTAGTTTGTTTTGACAATGTGGCTGCCATAATGTGTGTGCATTTAACAAGTACTAAATTATGTGTAATGTGTTTGAGAACCTCCCATAGGAAAGATATTTTATACTAGCAGAAGAGAGTTGAGCCTTCCCTTCAGTAAATCATCTGAGGGACGTTAAATTCTACTATCAATATACGCTGCACGAACAACATTGCAGCGTCCACGGGGATTGTCAAGCATGCCTCCACCATTTTTTTTACCCTCCTGACAGCCACATGGTGGCTTTAGCAATCTAGCGACTACAGACATCTTCAGAGACAACATTATATTACATGTTGTTGCCATAATTTAATTTAGATTTTAAAAAAGGGCATAAACAACCACTATTCAAGTGTATATACATCTTTTGGGCCACCCAGTATTTTCTATGTTACAATACATTTAGCTTTTTTTACATTGCTATTTCTTCAAACGCAAGTTTGTATAAAGATATTTGCAGTTTTATTGTTTTCACAATGACAGCTGTGGTGTGCCGTGGATTGGAAGGCTTCCATTGACTTCAATGGAAGCCATCCCTGCAGGATCTGCAGGAGAATAGAGCATTCTGCGATTTATTCCCGCATGTGCGACCTGCACGCCGGAAAAAAAAAATCACATCTGCATGCTGAATAGCTGCTATCCGGGCACCCATGTATCTCTAGGGCCGGCTTGATTTGCGGAACTCTGCGTGGGTTCCGCAAATCAAATCTACCTATGTGAACCTGGTCTTATTTGTAAAACAATTTTCTGACGAGTCGGGATGACCAGATGCGATTTTATCGCCTGGCTGATCATGACGAGTGACACTAAACCCTACATCTGTTCTTACCTCTTGCATCAATTCTGTTTCCTTCTTCAAAAACCTGAAAGCAGGGCTGACAGCTTCTTTTTTGGTTTTGTCTGGACAACTTCAGCAAGAATGTAGGGCATCCAATTGTTATGGTTAAATTGAAAAGCCAAAATGAAATTATGGGTGTTTGGCAAACCTGCCTCTAAGGACAGTCTAATAAACAGGAAACGAGAGATTCCTGCTTAACCTGGGGCAGAGATTTGGCGAACCCCATTTTCTAAGAGTATTTTCATTTACAGGAGATTTGTCATTTGTTCTATATGGCAATATGGTAATGTTTCTGCAGCATATGCATGGATTTCTGTGAACCCCATTCAAATGTATGAGGCAGCTGCAGAAAGTTCTGCAACAAACCTGCCACATGTGAAGATATCATTAGAAATGTATTTGTCGAAAGAATCATTGCAAAGAAAGAATAGACTCATGATAACAGTTGGTCACCCAACGCTTGGGCTCACAGTAGTCAGTTGTGGTTCCTAATTTTATGGAAGAGTTTGATCTGATGTAACAAACTCTTTAACAGAGAAGCACTAAGTACTTAAAAATTGACATGAGGAGTTAAATACATATTTCTGTATATATATATGTGCAGCTATACTAAAATAATATAATGCTGGTGAATAGCTTCAGTGCTCATGTGACCCACTGTTGGGTCAACAGAACTCCCTTCCCTCGATTGAAGTTCAACTGAGACCAGAGAGCCGGCAAGACGGCAGCAGCAGGGGAGTGCGGATGGATGTGTATGTCATCTGTTATTCTACTAATGCAGGCTAAGCAAAGTTTTACTGAATATTATGTCCCCAGATAACCCCTTTTAAATTCATCATTTTATCATTGCCAAATATACTTTATCCTGTGCAGAGTTACAATATCTCTCAAAGCTTTGCTTCAATGGAAAATGTAGCATACATGTCACAGATGACCATGAATTAGTCTCATCAGTATAAATTGTGATGGAACCATTTTTCTTAACTTATTGATGCATGGGGTATCATTATGCATTTACCTTTGTGGAAATATATGATTTCATATTTGAAGGTTGTATGCTTTAGAGAACCCTTTTTTGCTAGAAGGATACTCTGAAAATACCCCCCAAAAGTAAGTGACTCCCAGCACTTAGGTACAGTATATTCTGCAGGGTAACTTGATTTTTTTCTTTATTCCCCCTGCAATGATGACACAGGGAGACCATTAAATGGTGCCTACTGAAATCAATGGACTTTCCATGCAATGCCTGGAAGAAAGAAAGAAAGACAATTTTTTTTCTCTCCAGGTAATATATGGAAAATGGCCTAATAGTGTGTTTGAAAATGGACATTCTAACTAGACAGCACCTTTAAATATCACAACAGATAGAAAGGAATTGTTTTGCTTATAAAGTTGAGAGTGATGTCTTGTCATGTGTAATGGCATAATTGAAGTTGATTCTCCTTGCTAACTGCAATTATGTTGTCAGAAAGGGAAAACTTCTAAGAGAAAACTACTATTAAGAAAAAAAATCCTTTATCAAAGTACCACATCCTAATTTATTTACAGGGACAGTTCTTCAGGAAAAGCAAAGTGACCAGTGCCGGATTAACCATTAGGCAAATAAAGCACGTGCCTTAGGGCCAGTCAAAAATCCAGGCTTCAAAAAAATAAAATAAAAAACAATTGATAATTATCAGGTGATGACAAGACTTGGAATTTCCCTGTTCCAAAACACCCATTGGATGCTTGTTGGTCAGCTCGAGCTGATGCCACAGAAGCAGTTTTCAGGGGGCACCACCAGTATCACAATAGTCTCCAGGAAATCTCTGGGGATGCTACTCAGAATGGCTGCACATGAAACAAAGCAGATGGATTGGCCAAACACTTGGGCATCATTGAAGTTGCTCCAATGTGTGAACTTTGGAATGACAATTTGCAGCTCTTCAACTGCAGTAGTAAGTTGCTGAAAAGTCCTACCATCGAATTAACACCAACTATTGCTCTTCTGAAGAGCTTGAATAAATTCTTGGATGAATGCCGAAAGAAGTTTGACTATTATGAGCAGCAGGCATGTGATCGCTGAGGTACAGCACATACAAATCTGAAACTCAGCGAGTACCCAAGTGTAAGAAGCATGTCAGTGATGGAGATGCCATAGATGCTGTGAAAGGGATATCGGGCCAGCAAAAGTTTAAAGTTAACACCCTTTAGTCCTCATTGATCACCTGAAGAGTGCACTAGAAAAATATATTGAGGCATATTCCATGGTGCCGCAGAGGTTTGACTCCATGTCTGAGGAAAATATCGGTGTTGGTATTTCAAGACTTGTTACTGAGTATTTAAAGACTTGTCTTCCAATTTCACAGCAGAATTTCGTCAATTTATATGTTGGTATAAAGAGCAGAGATCTGATGAAATAGCACCAACTGGAAGCACCCAGGTGATGTTTAAAATGCTGCACACTGCTGCAGTTCATCATGCATTTCCGCACACCGAACTAGCACTCCGAATTTATTTATCTCTAATGGCTAGGAACTGGTCAGATGAACACTCTTTGTTGCAACTAAAGAGAATTAAAGATGTTAAATGATCAACGATGGATCAACAACGCCTTGGTATACTGGCACTTCTCTGCATTGAAAGTGATTTGCTTCATAAAATTGACTTCCAAAACCTAACTGATGAATTTGCAGTCGCAAAAATGTGCAAAGTTGTAATCTACAGTAACTACTCTAATCTTATAGTAATTACATTACTGGAAAAAAAAATCAGTTGTTCTGAATTTGTTTGTAATTTTCTGTTGTTAAATTTAACTTTCTTCCTTTTATTGGTGTGCCCAAAAATATCTGTATTTTTAGACCCCCTTTCAAAATGTGCCTTAGGACCAGCAGAGCCTTAATCCATCTCTGAAAGTGATGTTTTCTTTGCAAAAGGGAAAAATGAATTATCTTCAAAATACCTAATTATAAATACATATAAAGATGACTAAACTTGTTGAGCAGCAGTGTCTCACTACATCCAATACCTTTAAATTAAAATATCAATTCAAGAATAAACCAAAACAAACCTGAAAATGTAATTTTGATTACTATTCACACCACCCAAGTAGCTCTCCCATATTTACACAGCTCACATGTAGGATACAAGATGGTCACTGAATGATAAAATACTATGTTTCAGCCAGTTATAGTATTTTGGACCTTGAATTGTTTCATTGTAGTACATGAAAAATGGTTGGTACTGTGTTAGCCTGTAGAGCAAAATGTGATCGTTCCCAACAAGAGAAACAAAGTAATCTTGTAGATATGATACATTTTAATGGCTAACAAAAATACATGATGTTAATGCGAGCTTTCAAGCTGTTGTAGTATTCTTTTAAGTGCAAATCAATCACATCCATGTCTGTGCGTTGCCATAAGTATGTGTGTGTGTATATATATATATATATATATATATATATATATATATATATATATACATGCCTCCTAAGAACTATTCCATTATGCCTTAGGGGGAGTAAGTTTGAAAGCTCACTTTTACATCATGTATTTTTGTTAGCCATTAAAAGGTATCATATCTACTAGATTATTTGATTTCTCTTGCTGGGAGCAGTCACATTGTAGTACATAGTCGCATCAAGGCCACAGTAAATCCCAAGCAGGAAACATCCCCTTCCCATCACTGTGGAAAGCGGCTGTCTTTATAGAAGACCCCTCCAGTACAATTTCAATGGTCACTTTTGCTTGGAGTTATTTTTAAGGATTAAGTTTTGTGTAGAGCAGAGCATACCATGTTTGTATGTCAGCATCTTAATGTTTGTTAAGTGAATGTTTAAATAGTCACTGCACTTTGAGCCAACTTGCATTAATATGGTAGTCAGTGGAATAACTAAGAAAGGTATAAATCACTTTACCTAAAATAATGTTTTTGTGCTGAAAAATGCCTCTAATCTGCTAGTCACTAGGGGTCTCCAATCCTTCTAATTTGCTGTCCATTGTTTTGACAAATAAAGCATATCTTTAGTAACAGAGATAACTAAATGGAATACAGGAAGTGAAGAAGTGTACTGACTCATGATGTTCATAGAAGTCTACAGAGAGGAGAAAAACGGGGGAAGGAGGAGGGAAAGACACACACAAATGCTGCACCAGCTAATTACAATTAGATATGCAGCTTGCAGGGCAAATTGGTACAAAATAATAGGATAAATTGCTTTTGTAACTTCCATAGAAATGAATGGGAGATGTGGAAACACTACGGCATGTTGAGCTACACTGTTATTGCAAATTGGGAGTTACATGCACAGCATAGGTCACCGTGCTACTGGTATATTGTTTCTGTAACTCTTATTTACAAGCTCAATTGTTTTCATAATTATAGCTACTGGTGGCATATTTATTGATTTTACACATTTATATAGTGCATACTTATTCTGCAGGGTTTACATTACAGGATATGCTTTTGTAGTGGGGGAGCAAACCCCTGCAAACAGAGTCAGAATACTCCATGGAGGTATTGGCCTTGGTGGGATTTGAACCCAGGACCCAATTGCTACAAGAGTACAGTGCTAACCACTGAGCCATAAAGAAGGTGTTCTCATCTCAGTCATGATTGACTGAAATGAAAATACTCCTTTTGTGTGTTCTTTATTGTTAATGTTTTACAGTTAATATTGTTTGATTAAAGGAGTATTGTAAAAACATGCAAAAGAAATCCTACACATAATACAATGTATCTTTTATTTTTAACCCTAGATGAGCACTTTTGAACGTTCAACGATGCTACTCCAACTACATTTTGAAAAACAAATTAATGGAAATGGATGCTCATAAGTGTGCTTCAACATCTCAGAACTTTGCAGGGCAATAAGATTATCAATTAAACTCAAACTACCAAAAAATGATTTTTTTTTGTTTTCCTGGACAAAATTTTAAAAAAAGAAATATTTAAGAAACCTGTAAATAATCTGGAAGCCAATTATATGTTGTACTGTAATTATTAAACCTAACAGATTATATTACAAGAAATGAAATTGCTTAGAACAGGGAGAGGTGATGATGAATTCTAGCACAGTTATGGTCACAAAGTATGCGTTTTATCCATTTCTTCCTTTATCTCCCAGCCAATAGAGTTGAAAAGATCACTAAGATTGTTTGAAGATTGGCCAATTATGTTGTATGACATCTGTCCATCTATGACTAACCTAAGGAATGAAGAGAATTTTAGAGATACAAAATAGTTTTAAAACCTGTGTATTTATTATCTGGATTTGAAATATAGAAATACATAAAAAAATAATTTCAGTAAGAACTAAACTAACTTAAATCAGTATAAACATGATCTGTGTAAAACCTTTAACAATATTAAGGATTTGTCTTACTGACTGTCGGGAGAGTTCATGGTTAGCTTTTTTGAGGACTAAAAATGGTTCACTTTTCATTCCTTAGCCTAAAAATACCATTAAATAACATTTTCTGTAAAGTTCAACTGACGAAAATTTAACTTTAACACATACATAGGTATGATCTCAAGACATTACCCATTTTGTAATTTCTACAGTTTATTAGCATAAAAGATATGCAATGAAATCAATGTGATTTGTAGCATGGTGTTGTAATGTTTTTGGTTCCAAGATATACCCCAAATATTGAATTGAAAAAAATCAAACTATTCCCCTGTATGATTCCCTTTCCAAACTTCACTTGTTTGGTTCTTGGTACTCTATTGGCCCAAGGTCTTTTTTGTGAGGCTCTTCCTCAGGAAACCCAACCGATACTCACTGGAACAAGTGGTATCTAGTAGCCTCAGTGGTGGTCAAGGTCATGACAGAATTTGATTACTGAATCACAGCCAGCCAAGTAGAGTGCCAAGGCAAGAAAGCAGAAAATAGGCCTATAAGGTAACAGTTAAAGTATTAATTACACTTGTTTTTGATACTACTAAGAATCTATCCTATTAAAACACTGGCTTAAATCTCAATTTTTGTTAAAACAAAAGATATGTAAGCAATAAACATATTTGGTTGATAATTTGCTCACGCGTTAACGTTCTAACAACCACAAAATGCAACAAACTAACAGAACAGAATGTCTCAAATACCTCTTACATCTACATTTTCTTTGTTGGATATGCCAATAAATGAACCAAAAAATGCACAGAGCTGAAACTTCACCTAAATGTGTCCATTCTTCAAGAGTTTTTCAATACTTTTACTAACAATAGGTAGCTACAATTTTCATATTGAACACATTCTTTTACTAAAACCCACTAAACTTAGAAATGGCCAAAATTGGCAGCATGCAATGACCTATACAATATGAAATGGAAGCTAGCAAAAACATGGCCTGCAACTAATTTATGAACAAAAGTTTTCAACCATTTTCAGACTGTTTGATCTATTAAGTCTTTTCTACATCTCAAAGTCATTCAGTCTAAATATATATTTCATGTAGTGTAATTGCAGGCCACAGGAAACCGTGGTAATCATTGTATCAACCCTGCTGTATACTCGATGACATATATGAACAAATATATATATAGCAACCACCTGCAAGCCTCTCACACTTTAAAGAATTGGAATGTTTTCAACGTCCTATCTAAGTATTTACAGTGGGGGAAGATATCTAAATGTCAGCAGTTTCACCTGGTGTATGAAGCCAAACAGTTAAAATGATATATTAGGTTTCTTTGCTACAGTCAAGCCTTGTAATTTAGATCTGTTTCCTTTTTCTCATGCAAACTGAGCTAACATTTAGGATGCAATACCTGTGATTTTTCTACATGACCTGACATTTTACTTAGCATTTAAGATCTCACAACAAGATGCCGAATCTCACTAAAGATATATTACAGCAGATGGCTAGTATTTCTTCAGTACAACTGGGTGTTCATATTAAAATCTGCAGCATGGAACAGAAAATGTCAAAAAACGAATTATGCTTTGCTTTGTTAAGGTGGAAGCATTTTCACTAATGGGTAACTATATTTAAAATTGCTAATTATTTTTAACCTTATCATTTTGTAATGATGGACAGATTGGATTATCTACACTGCTTACACTGCATGAATTATTTAAAGGCATATGGCATCATTGTTTGGGATTACGCCGATGCCAGTACAACAGTAGGGATTTAATTTATGGATGACAAAATAAAATCATGAAAATTCTATTAAGGAAGCAACTCGTAGTTAAAATTTGCATTGTGGCTATGGAAAAGTTGACAAGAAAAGTAAATGCTTTAATGAATTAAACACTTGTCCAAGCAGAAGCCACAATTAACCTCCACCACTGCGCTGGGTTCTGATAAGAGAGCTTTAATTCTTACAACAAAAATCCTGGCTCACAAAATGTCTTGAGCAGCAGATTTGGAGGCACTAAGCATATTTAAATGTAGATAGTCTAAGCATCCCCAGCCAACATACCATTATACATTACACGGTTCAAAAAGCAGGTGGCAAAGATGCACAGTCCCCTATTACAGCCAATTTTTTTCATTTCTTAGTTTTTCAGTTCACATAAACAGTTATTTTGTTAAATTGGTCAAAAGAAGTCCTTATTCTTTTTAGAACAATGATTCACAACAACCAGCCATCCAAAATTTGTAATAAGAAAAGAACAATAATAAAAGTTAATGCACTAAAAACCGGATGTGATAGCAATTCAATGATTCAGACATTAATTTTATTGTGTAAGACCTAAAACAGCATTAGGCCTTGTTCATACGAGCGTGGTTTTAGCGCAGTATAGGCACGTGAAAAGACTGCGGCTATACTACACTAAAAATAGCTTAAAAGGACGAATTCCAGCTATTAGGTCTCGAGCTTAATTAGCAGTGAAATTGCCTGTTCACACGATCGGTAGCTACGTGATGTGTGTTATCCAGCTCCCATTGAAGTCTATGGAAACTCTAGCACAGTACACACTAAAGATAGGTCAGGTCCTATCTTTTCTCGCAGCACGAACCTTAGATGCTTTGCACACGCATGTTTTATCTTTGTTAGGTGTGAGTTTTCCTTTATATGAACTTTTCCATAGGAAACCATTGGTTCTATTAGACGCAATTGATTCACACGTCTATTCTGCACTAAAACCACGCTCGTCTGAACAAGGCCTTAATCCACAGCAGTAGCTACGCATATGTTGAAAGGATATACTGCTTAACCTAACAAGTTAACCACCACATTACCCCAGTGTTTCTCTTTAATACATATATTATGTTATGTTTGCTCCCGTTCTCCTTATATAACATTACATTTTTTTAATGGTTGTGAAAAGAAATCTCTAGGGTCTTATTAGCAGAAATATTAGTATATAGTATTTGTATTTAAACTTTTCTGATTTAAAAAGCTACTCCCAAATTTAATTAACAATTACTGATTAACTAATAAAAAACAAAAACAATATTCTGCACATATAATGTTTTACAGTTTGAGAAACACTGGGAAAAAGCAGGTAGTTTGGCTATGCATTTCAAATGTGCCTCATTTCTTAAATGGTCATTTTAGTTAAAATATTTTAAGCATTACTGCCAATCTAGCTTCAAAAAAGGTAAACTTTTATATAGAAAAAAGCTTATATGTTTCAACCCCAGAGCGGGGTCTTCTCCAGGCCTGATGAAGCCCAGGGTTGAAATGCATAGCCTTAGGGCTGATTTATACGAGCGTATATCAGCGGCCATTTTCACGGCCGGCCGATATACACTATGATCTGATGCATTGGATTCCAATGCTTAGCTCCGCCTCGTCTCACTCACTCCAATTGCAAACAGCTGGAGGGAAGGAGAGAGGAGGTGAGCCAGCGAGGAGGAAAAAAGGGGGGCAATGGGATTGCGGCCTCAGTGTATATGTACCGGGCCCATGCCGTCTGAACAAGCGCACAAATGTTAGATTTGTTCACACATCTTTACGGCACTGGCAGGCACATGTAAAAATGCCTATGCTGGTGGGAAAGAGCCCTTACTTTTATAAATAAAAGGTTACCTTTTTTGGAGCTAGATTGGTATATCTTTCAGTTCCTTTTGAGCAGTTCCTGCATCAGCTGATATTGTTTTTTATATCCATGCATTTAGCCTGGAACTGCGCCTAGGGAAAAAGTCTCTTGGTGAACCAGGAAAGGCTTGTACCTTCCAGCAGCATTTATTTGGTTTGCTTCTTCCAACATTGAAGCTTTTCAATGTGGTTGTGCTAATATCTAGCACAACTTCATCAGGTGAGAGCATTAGGTATTGGTGTTTTCTTTTTCCAGATTTTTTTAGAAATACTACACCAGATAGCACCCACTTTCTTCTTTGTCCTCAAGATTTATCTAACCATTTACAATGTCTTGTCCCTAGCCTTGGTTCAGGGGACAAATCAAATTTGGTGCCAATGTATGGACTTTCTGATGAAAGTTATGCTTAAGGAAACCAAACATTTTCAAGTGTTTTGGGAAATATCTAGGCATGAGCGAGCATACTCGTCCGAGCTTGATGCTCGTTCGAGTATTAGGGTGTTCGAGATGCTCGTTACTCGAGACGAGCACCATGCGATGTTCGAGTTACTTTTACTTTCATCTCTGAGAAATTTGTGCGCTTTTCTGGCCAATAGAAAGACAGGGAAGGCATTGCAACTTCCTCCTGTGACATTCCAGCCCTATACCACCCCCCTGCAGTGAGTGGCTGGGGAGATCAGATGACACCCGAGTATTTAAATCTGCCCCGCCCGCGGCTCACCACAGATGCATGCTGACATAGATCAGGGACAGTGCTGCTGATGCTGCTGCTATAGGGAGAGTGTTAGGTGTTATTTTAGTCTTCAAGAACCCCAACGGTCCTTCTTAGGGCCACATCTGACCGTGTTCAGTACTGTTGAGGCTGCTTTTAGCAGTGTTGCACAATTTTTTTTTTTGTATATCGGGCGTGCAGACCATAGCGTCCTCAGTCTGCAGTCATTTTACAGAGTATAGGGGCAGTACTGGTGAGGAAGGGAAAGAGGTATACTGGCTATATAGGCAGTAGGCTTTTTCCCAAAAAGTTCAAATAATACTGTATTTGTCCTGCCTGTCACTGCCTTCAGTTTACTGCGTCTCTGCTGGGGGTAGTATTTGTTGAATTAATACCCAGCCTTGCGCATAATTGTTTCCTGCTCTGCAGTGCGTTACGTACGCGAAGTCAGCCTCCAACAGGGAAATTGAAATACAGTGTATATCACAGGCAGTGTGGTTGTTCCCAAAAACTTCAAAAAAACACAATATTAGGCCTGCCTGTCACTGCCTTTAGTTTACTGCGTCTCTGCTGGGGGTAGTAGTTGTTGAATTAATACCCAGCCTTGCGCATAATTGTTGCCTGCCTCTACAGTGCGTTACGTACGCGAAGTCAGCCTCCAACAGGGAAATCGAAATACAGTGTATATCAGAGGCAGTGTGGTTGTTCCCAAAAACTTCAAAAAAATACAATATTAGGCCTGCCTGTCAATGCCTTCAGTTTACTGCGTCTATGCTGGGGGTAGTAGTTGGTGAATTAATACCCAGCCTTGCACATAAATGTTTCCTGCCTCTGCAGTGCGTTACGTACGCAAAGTCAGCCTCCAACAGGGAAATCGAAATACAGTGTATATCAGAGGCAGTGTGGTTGTTCCCAAAAACTTCAAAAAAATACTGTATTTGGCCTGCCTGTCACTGCCTTCAGTTTACTGCGTCTCTGCTGGGGGTAGTAGTTGGTGAATTAATACCCAGCCTTGCGCATAATTGTTGCCTGCCTCTGCAGTGCGTTACGTACGCGAAGTCAGCCTCCAACCACAGGCCAATAAGCGGCACATTTAATTACAGTGTTCTTTTTCTGCTAATCTCGTAATACACCATGCTGAGGGGTAAGGGTAGGCTTAGAGGACGTGGACGGGGGCGAGGACACGGAAGCCCAAGTCAGGGTGTGGGCACAGGCCGAGCTCCTGGTCCAGGTGTATCGCAGCCGACTGCTGCGGGAGTAGGAGAGAGGCAAGTTTCTGGGGTCCCCAGATTCATCTCACAATTAATGGGTCCACGCGGTAGACCTTTATTAGAAAATGAGCAGTGTGAGCAGGTCCTGTCGTGGATGGCAGAAAGTGCATCCAGCAATCTATCGACCACACAGTCTTCTAGGCCGTCCACAGCTGCAACTCTGAATCCTCTGGCTGCTGCTCCTCCTTCCTCCCAGCCTCCTCACTCCATGAAAATGACACATTCTGAGGAGCAGGCAGACTCCCAGGAACTGTTCTCGGGCCCCTGCTCAGATTGGGCAGCAATGGTTCCTCTCCCACCAGAGGAGTTTATCGTGACCGATGCCCAACCTTTGGAAAGTTCCCGGGGTCCAGGGTATGAGGCTGGGGACTTCCGGCAACTGTCTCAAGAGCTTTCAGTGGGTGAGAAGGACGATGACGATGATACACAGTTGTTTATCAGTGAGGTAGTAGTAAGGGCAGTAAGTCCGAGGGAGGAGCGCACAGAGGATTCAGAGGAAGAGCAGCTGGACGATGAGGTGACTAACCCCACCTGGTTTGCTAAGCCTACTGAGGACAGGTCTTCAGAGTGGGAGGCAAGTGCAGCAGCAGGGCAGGTTGGAAGAGGCAGTGCGGTGGCCAGGGATAGAGGCAGGGCCAGACCGAATAATCCACCAACTGTTTCCCAAAGCGCCCCCTCGCGCCATGCCACCCTGCAGAGGCCAAGGTGCTCAAAGGTGTGACAGTTTTTCACTGATAGTGCAGACAACCGACAAACTGTGGTGTGCAAGGTTTGTCTCGCCAAGATCAGCTGGGGAGCCACCACCACCAGCCTCACCACCACCAGCATGCGCAGGCATATGATGGCCAAGCACCCCACAAGGTGGGACGAAGGCCGTTCACCGCCTCCGGTTTGCACCACTGACTCTCCCCCTGTGCCCCAACCTGCCACTGAGATCCAACCCCCCTCTCATGACATAGGCACGATCGTCTCCTAGCCTGCACCCACACGCTCACCTCCGCTGTCCTCGGCCCCATCCAGCAATGTCTCTCAGAGCAGCGTCCAGCCGTCACTAGCGCAACTGTTTGAGCGCAAGCGCAAGTACGCCGCCACGCACCCGCATGCTCAAGCGTTAAACGTGCACATAGCCAAATTGGTCAGCCTGGAGATGCTGCCGTATAGGCTTGTGGAAACGGAGGCTTTCAAAAACATGATGGCGGCGGCGGCCCTGCGCTACTCGGTTCCCAGTCGCCACTACTTTTCCCGATGTGCCATCCCAGCACGACCACGTCTCCCGTAACATTGCATGCGCCCCTCACCAACGCGGTTACTGCCAAGGTCCACTTAACAAAGGACACGTGGAGAAACACAGGCGGGCAGGGCCACTATATCTCCCTGACGGCACATTGGGTGAATTTAGTGGAGGCTGGGACTGAGTCAGAGCCTGGGACCGCTCATGTCCTACCCACCCCCAGAATTGCGGGCCCCAGCTCGGTGGTGGTATCTGCGGCGGTGTATGCTTCCTCCACTAAACCACCCTCCTCCTCCTCCTATGCAACCTCTGTCTCGCAATCAAGATGTGTCAGCAGCAGCACATCGCCAGCAGTCGGTGTCGCGCGGTGTGGCAGCACAGCCGTGGGCAAGCGCCAGCAGGCCGTGCTGAAACTACTCGGCTTAGGAGAGAAGAGGCCCCTGAACTGCTGCAGGGTCTGACAGAGGAGACCGACCGCTGGCTTTCGCCGCTGAGCCTCCAACCGGGCATGGTCGTGTGTGACAACGGCCGTAACCTGGTGGCGGCTCTGCAGCTCGGCAGCCTCACGCACGTGCCATGCCTGGCCCATGTCTTTAATTTGGTAGTTCATCGCTTTCTGAAAAGCTACCCACACTTGTCATACCTGATCGGAAAGGTGCGCCGGGTCAGCGCACATTTCCGCCAGTCCAACACGGACGCTGCCACCCTGCGCACCCTGCAACATCGGTTTAATCTGCCAGTGCACCGACTGCTGTGCGACGTGCCCACATGGTGGAACTCTACGCTCCACATGTTGGCCAGACTCTATGAGCAGCGTAGAGCTATAGTGGAATACCAACTCCAACATGGGTGGCGTAGTGGGAGTCAGCCTCCTCAATTCTTTACAGAAGAGTGGGCCTGGTTAGCAGACATCTGCCAGGTCCTTGGAAACTTTGAGGAGTCTACCCAGGTGGTGAGCAGCGATGCTGCAATCATTAGCGTCACCATTCCTCTGCTATGCCTCTTGAGAAGTTCCCTGCAAAGCATAAAGGCAGATGCTTTGCACTCGGAAACGTAGGCGGGGGAAGACAGTATGTCACTGGATAGTCAGAGCACCCTCATGTCTATATCTCAGCGCGTTGAGGAGGAGGAGGAGGAGGGGGAGTAGCATGAGGAGGAGGGGTATGAGACAGCTTGGCCCACTGCTGAGGGTACCCATGCTGCTTGCCTGTCATCCTTTCAGCATGTATGGCCTGAGGAGGAGGAGGAGGAGGATCCTGAAAGTGATCTTCCTAGTGAGGACAGCCATGTGTTGCGTACAGGTACCCTGGCACACATGGCTGACTTCATGTTAGGATGCTTTTCTCGTGACCCTCGCGTTATACGCATTCTGGCCACTACGGATTACAGGGCGTACACACTGCTCGACCCACGGTATAAGGAGAACCTTTCCACTCTCATACCCGAAGAGGAAAGGGGTTCGAGAGTGATGCTATACCACAGGACCCTGGTGGACAAACTGATGGTAAAATTCCCATCCGACAGCGCTAGTGGCAGAAGGCGCAGTTCCGAGGGCCAGGTAGCAGGGGAGGCGCGGAGATCAGGCAGCAAGTACAGCGCAGGCAGGGGAACACTCTCCAATGCCTTTGACAGCTTTATGGCTCCCCAGCAAGACTGTGTCACCGCTCCCCAGTCAAGGCTGAGTCGGCGGGAGCACTGTAAAAGGATGGTGAGGGAGTATGTAGCCGATCGCACGACCGTCCTCCGTGACGCCTCTGCTCCCTACAACTACTGGGTGTCGAAGCTGGACATGTGGCCTGAACTTGCGCTGTATGCCCTGGAAGTGCTTGCTTGTCCTGCGGCTAGCGAGAGGGTGTTTAGTGCGGCTGGGGGAATCATCACGGATAAGCGTACCCGCCTGTCAGCTGACAGTGCCGACAGGCTTACACTCATAAAGATGAACAAAGCCTGGATTTCCCCAGACTTCTCTTCTCCACCAGCGGACAGCAGCAGTACCTAAACAATACGTAGGCTGCACCCGCGGATGGGAGCATCCTTCTCTATCACCATAAAAACGGGGACCTTTTAGCTTTATCAATCTGTGTATTATATTCATCCTCCTCCTCCTGCTCCTCCTCCTGAAACCTCACGTAATCACGCTGAACGGGCAATTTTTCTTAGGCCCACAAGGCTCAGTCATATGACTTTTGTAAACAATGTTTATACGTTTCAATTCTCATTAAAGCGTTGAAACTTGCACCTGAACCAATTTTTATTTTAACTGGGCTGCCTCCAGGCCTAGTTACAAATTAAGCCACATTAACCAAAGCGATTAATGGGTTTCACCTGCCCTCTTGGTTGGGCATGGGCAATTTTTCTGAGGTACATTAATACTGTTGGTACACCAATTTTTGGGGGGCCCTCGCCTACAGTGTAATCTTAGTAATTTTTATGGGCTTCGCCTGCACTCATGCTACAGCAAGGTGTGTGGGGTTGGCCTACACTTTTGCTACATAAATGTAACTGGGGCCTTGTCTATACTGCAACTACTGAAATGTGAAAGAGACTGTTATCTCCCTAAACTGCTGCAACGGGAATGTTACTGTGGCCTGTCTTGACTGCTACTACTACTGAAATGGAACTAATACTGTGCTCCCCCTATACTGCTGCTAGTGATATGTTACTGGGGCCTGTCTTGACTGCTACTACTACTGAAATGGAACTAATACTGTGCTCCCCCTATACTGCTGCTTCGGAATTGTTACTGGGCCCTGTCTGGACTGCTACTACTACTGAAATGGAACTAATACTGTGCTCCCCCTATAATGCTGCTAGTGATATGTTACTGGGGCCTGTCCCTAATGCTACCACTGAAATGTTACTAATTCTGGGCTCTGCCTATACCGCTGCTAATGCTATGTCACTGGGGTGTGGAAACGGAGGCTTCCCAAAGACATGATGGTGGCGAGGCCATTTCCCACCAACGCGGTTACTGTTAAGGTGCATATAACCACGGACACGTGGAGAGGACACGCAGTGCCTCAAAAACATCCCCCTCCTCCTCCAACAATGAAACCATTCTTGGCAAATACCTTTGCATTGGTCCGTCTGGTGGCAGTCCAAGAATTTCACCTTTACCGACACAACAAGAGAGCCCCCCCACCATCCCCCCGCCACGGCCCACTTAATCCTGGCCACATTCCGAGAACCAACTAAATAAAACCGCACTACTAGGTCCGCAGTCGCCACCACATTCCCACCAACGCGCCTTACTGTTAAGGTACATATTACCAGTCTGACTGTGGCATGCACTGTGGGCCGAAGCACATCTGTATTGTATGTGACGTTAGCTCTGCTGAGCAGGGCACTGTAATGGGATTTATTTATGTACCGCCAGTGGGTTCCAGGGAGCCACCCATGCTGTGGATCCACAGGGACTTCACATTAGGGATTTGTACCTGCCAGTGTCTATGTATTAAAAACCCCGGTCAGACTGGGGCATGCAGTGTGGGCCGAAGACCACCTGCATTTAATCGGACGTAACCTCAGCTGTGCTGGGCAATGCAATAGGATATATTTATGTACCGCCGGTGGCTTCCTGGGACCCACCTATGCTGTCGGTCCACACGGAGTTGTAACTACATGTGTCTACTTATAAAGAACCCCAGTCTGACTGGGGCGTGCAGTGTGGGCTGAAGCCCACCTGCATTAAACCTG
The DNA here is from genome assembly GCF_035609145.1 of Eleutherodactylus coqui. Lineage (NCBI taxonomy): Eukaryota > Metazoa > Chordata > Amphibia > Anura > Eleutherodactylidae > Eleutherodactylus > Eleutherodactylus coqui. The sequence continues at coordinate 158,443,631 of NC_089843.1, read as the reverse complement.
ACATTACCTCAGCTGTGCTGGGCACTGCAATGGGATATATTTATGTACCGCCGGTGGGTTCTATGGAGCCACCCATGCTGTGGGTCCACACAGACTTCACATTAGTGAGTTGTACATGCCTGTGTCTATGTATTAAAAACCCCGGTCTGACTGGGGAATGCAGTGTGGGCCGAAGCCCACCTGTATTTAATCTGACATTAGCTCTACTTTCCGGAGCACTGCATTGGGACAAACTACAGGAGCAATACAGCGCTAATGAGACATGCACAGCTACGCTAGCATAGGAGTCCGCTGTAGGCCTGGATTGCTGAGGGTTTGTGCAGAGGCCTATGTCCTTGGTGCAGTGAAAGTCCGCTTCCTGCCTAGGATTGCTGAAGCTGTGGGCCGAGGCCTATGTCGTGGGCGTGGTGCAAGTCTGCCATGTTTGGCCGCTCAGTTCAATTTTTGGTTCATGTCTTGGGCTTCCTAGGACCCCCCTATGCTGTTGGTGCAAACTTAGTTCCCATCACGGTATTTGACCTGTCTGGCACAAAGGCACTGACTGACTTGGGTAGAGGGCAGAGCGATGACGGCTTTCCCCTTGCAGTGTGGATTGAGCTATGCGACACCTTGACAGAATAAATACTGTGTGGCACATGGATTCCCCATTGCTATGCCCACGTTTGCAGCTCCTGATGGAAGTGGCACAGTATTGGAGTTCTCATTGCTTCTGTACAGCATTGTGGGCTATCGCCCCGCCCCTTTTAAATAGGGTCGCTGCCTGGCCCTGCCAACCCTCTGCAGTGTGTGCCTGCGGTTCCTCCTCATGGCAGACACACTTATAAATAGACATGAGGGTGGTGTGGCTGTGAGGCCAGCGTGTGGCATGAGGGCAGCTGAAGGCTGCCCAGGGACACTTTGGTGTCAAGGGGGGGGGGGGGGGGGGTTGGGCAGCATGTAACCCAAGAGAAGAGGCAGGGGTGTGTCCCGCAGGCAGTGCTTTGTTGGAGGTAGTGTGGTGCTTAGCTAAGGTGTGCCTTGCTAATGAGGGTTTGTCCGAAGTAAAAATTGGTAGGGGGGGGGCCCACTCTTGCCGCTATTGTGGCTGAATAGTGGGACCTGGGAACCTGAAATGCAGCCCAGCATGTTGGCCCTCGCCTGCCCTATCCGTTTCTGTGTTGTTTCCAGCACTTTCTTGGGTTTTGCAGATTTTCACAAATGAAAACCTTAGTGAGCATCGGCGATATACAAAAATGCTCGGGTCGCCCATTGACTTCAATGGGGATCGTTACTCGAAACGAACCCTCGAGCATCGCGAAAAGTTCGACTCGAGTAACGAGCACCCGAGCATTTTGGTGCTCGCGCATCTCTAGAAATAACATTTGTAACATAAAAAAAAAAATCTTATACAAAAACTTGAAGCAAACAATGTTCACCAACTGCACATAGGGAGTTAGTGATGCAGAAGAACATCACTCATGTGTATCACCACATTCAAAAGAATGGGGTTCATATTCTCCCAACATATATACTTCACGTGAGATTCTCAGGCATATGAAGTTGGCCTCAAGCTATTATCTGCTTTATTACATTGCTTTTTATTATTATTTATTAACAAAAGGAACCATGCAGATTTAAAGCGATATTCTCCTGATATGGCCCAGCTCTGCTCTCAGAGCTTGCCTACTACCTAGTCCCTTAGATTTCTTCTGCTGATAACTTTAGTACTACAACTCTCTCTGACCTCAGTTTGCTTCTACCCTTACTCCAGCCTCATCTTCTGGTTTTCTTCTAGTATCTCTAGTCTAACTCCTAAGACTCGGGCCTGTAACCCATGTGCACTCTCCCATTGAATGTATACTGGACTGTGGTGTTTCTACATTCTCACCTGGACTTCTTCCCTGATAACTGCGGTGCCGTTAGTGACAAACGTGGAGAGTGATTCCATCAGGATATATCGAAAATAGAATGAAGGTATCAAGGAAAACGGAAGCTTCTCTGCTTGCGGACTACTGTTGGACAGTGACAAGAGACGCCCCAGAAAAGGAATACAGGTGACTAGCAATGAGACAGCTTGGATTGGGTGAAAACGTGTGTATCTGGGTAAAGAATAGGCTCAGAGATAGAAAGCAGTGGGTGTTAATAAATGGTTTGTACTCTGATTGGGCTACTGTCGCTAGCGGAGTGCCACAGGGTTCAGTATTAGGCCCCATTCTGTTCAATATATTTATCAACGACCTGATAGAGGGGCTGCACAGTTAAATATCAATATTTGCAGATGACACAAAATTATACAAGATAATCAATGTATGTAGAGAAAAGTATGGCAGCAAACCAGGTGCAGATAAATGATGCAGAGCTTTATTCCTCCTCAAGTCACAGATACATAACGTTTCGACACAAAGTCTTTTTCTTTTTACAAGATAATCAATGCAATGGAGGACAAAGTACGGCTACAAATAGACCTAGATAAGCTGGGGGCTTGGGCAGAAAAATGGCAAATGAAGTTCAATGTTGATAAATGTAAGGTTATGCACATGGGCAGGAGAAATAGATGTCACCAATATACACTAAATAGCATACTGCTAGGGAAAAGTGATATTGAAAAAGACCTGGGGGTACTAGTGGATTGTAAATTAAAGTGGAGTAACCAATGCCAGTAAGCTGCTGCAAAAGCTTATAAAGTCTTGGGGTGCATTAAAAGAGGTATAGGGGCGAAGGATGAGAACATTATTCTACCACTATATGAGACACTTGTTAGGCCCTGCATCGAATACTGCATACAGTTCTGGTCACTAGTGCTCAGGAAAGATGTTGAGGGGGGTCAAAGAAGAGCAACTAAAGTAATGCATGGAATGAAGGGACTGGAATACCCAGAGAGGCTATCCAAGTTGGGATTAGTTACCCTGGAAAAAAGATGACTAAGGTCACATAACCATGTATAAATACACGAGGGGACAATACAATAATCTCTCCCATGAGCTGTTCATACCCAGGACTGTGAAGGTAACAAGAGGGCATCCGCTACGTCTAGAAGAAAGCAGGTTTCATCGCCAACACAGAAAAGGGTTCTTTACTGTAAGAGCAGTGAGACTGTGGAACTCTCTGCCTGAGGACGTGGTGATGGCAAAATCCATAGAAGAGTTTAAAAGGGGACTAGATGTCTTTCTAGAGGGGAAGGATATTACAGGATATAAATTTTCGGTGACCAGCGGGTTGTTGATCGGGGTATACAGACAGGTAGGAACTATTAGAGGTTGGTCCAGGGACTATTCTGATTCCCATTAGAGAGTCAGAAAGGAATTTTTCTCTCAAAAGAGCTAATTGGCTTCTGCCTCTTGGTTTTTTTTTTTGCCTTCCTCTGGATCAACAAGGAGGTTAAACAGTCTGAACTAGATGGACATTGTCTTCATTTGGCCTTACATACTATGTTACTATGTTCTATCTAGGGGTTATAAGAGATTCTGCCCCATTGACATATACACTGAAATTCATTTTTAATTAAATATTGTTATATGCAGTCCCAAATAATTACTAGGAATGTGCTTTTGTAACATTGTGTGTTTGTAAATGTAATTATGTAATCTTTTATTACAGGATAATTGTTCTTGTTCTCCTAGTACTGTATGTCAATATTAACCTTTTGAAAATTTGCGGAGGCGTCTGTGTTTTCTGAGTTTGTAGAAATACATGCAGTGTAAACACCTCTATAAAAAACTGCAACTAAATTCAAGTGTATTAATTAGTGTAGATATTCCAATTTATTGCAATGATTTACATACATGTCTTGTTACTGGTTTTCTAACGAGGCAATATAATTAGCAGTTTAATCCATGTGTGCTAAAACTGGGGGCTCTGCATCATTAGTTGTTGTTAAAACATTGCTTTGCTTAAAACCCAATTATTTCCACCAAGTGATTTCATTATTCTGCTGTTAGTGAAGATAAACTTGTTCACATCTTTTTATTCTTTAATTGCAGGTCACAAACCTGTAAACCAATTAAAAAGTTGACTAGAAAAAAACACCCAGAACATTTGCATCATTTTTAGATTGAGCAAGCAATTTTTTTAAACCAATTAATCAAACTTTTTGGCACATTAGTACTGCAGGTAAATTGACTTATTAGAGAAACTATTTAACATTGCCTTCCCTGGAAAAAAATGTGCAAATTAACCAGTGATCACTGTTTCCTCTCATCTGGAAAAGATCATGTTTAAAATGGTTTTCCTATCACAACAGGTTTGCCCTTTCCACAGTTCAAGCACTCGGCTAGCTCAAGTGCTTGGTTATCTGTGGTGGACCCATTAAAGTGAGTGGAGTAGAAGCATGCATGCATGTTCTCCACTGCCAGAACTTCAGGGCAAGCTGAGGTTGAAATATGGAGATTGGTGGCATTAGTAGTCCGACCCCCACCAATCGGTAAATGATCTCCTGTCTTGTTTTTTTTTTTTTTTTAAATTCTTTATTTATAAGTTTTCCATAAAAAACTGCAATTCAACATTTACCAAATACAAAAACAAAATATATGTGTACATACATCTTTAACATTCCAAAATATCAGTCACAATATGGGACCAGGTAGGTCCTGACTATATGTACCTTAACTTGCAGCAAAGGTAAGGAAAGGGAACATAGAAGGTTTGAGGGGAGGGAAAAGCAAGAAGACAAAGATAAAGATGGATAAGACAAAAAAAAGGGGGGGGGGGAGAAGAACAAATTCAGGTCCCTATGTTCCGTAAGAGAAGGCATATAAGGCGTGGAAGTGAGGGATTTAATAACTGTTGGAAAAGCTGACTAACATTCTGTCCAGAAAGATTCTTATATTCATCAGAGTTTTGGAACTCCAGCCAATGATGCCACGTTTTGGCAAATTTTTCATGAGCGTCTTTGAGTGATGCTGTGAGCCCTTCCATCTCTCTGATCTCACATATAAGATGAAACCACAATGAAATGGAGAGCGGTAGTGTTTGTCTCCAAAGTTTGGGGACACAAGCCCTTGCTGCATTTACCAGGTGTCTCACCACTGAGCGCCTGTAGGTATGCTCCGGGATGTCACTGAGATGCAGGAGGAAGAATGCGGGTGATTTTGGCAGAGCGAAGTCCGTAAATTTGAAGGCAATATGCCATACCTCAAACCAAAAACCCGTCAGCAGCGGGCAGTCCCAGAAAATGTGTAATAAAGTCCCTTGGCCAGCACCGCATCTCCAACAAAGTGGGGAGACTGCAGGGAACATTTTATGTAACTGGGAGGGCACCCTGTACCAGCGAGAGAGAATTTTGAATCCTGTTTCCTGAATCTTGCTTGAAATGGAGGACTTATGCGTGTAAGTGTAGATTTTTGTTAACTGTTCAGGTGTAAATGACATCCCCAACTCCCTCTCCCAAGCCAAGACATATGGAGGTGTGGAGTTCTCCGCATCCAATGATAGAATATTATACATGCGTGAGAGGGTATGGCGTGAGGGACCCGCCCCACTACAAAGTTGCTCAAATAGGGTCTTTGCTCGTGAAAATCCTGTTCTCAAGGGTAGAGAAAGGAGAAAATGTCTAATTTGATGAATTTGCCAGAAGTTCAGCGGCACTGGGTCTGTGATGTTGGTCAACTCATCTACCGACAACCAATGTCCCTCTGAAATAAAATGGATAGCTGATCTCCTGTCTTGTTGATGGGGGATAACTTGCTGTGATGAGAATACCCCCTTAACTCATTCAAATTTGTGTGAACTTTACAAATTAACATATTATTTTCAATCTACAAACATGTACAGCAGATGAAAAGTGTTACAAGTACTTTTCGGAAAATGTTATTTTTATACCCATAAAAGGGCTTTTAATACTAAATCTCTAAACAGAACTTTGTTGATGACTGTAGAGACAATTATCATTCGACAGCCATATTCCACCAGCAGTACTTTAGACCACTGCACCAATGTCACGCAATTGGTTGGTGTTTCTTCTATGTAATGACAAATATAACCATGCAACAAATATCTAGGAAACACTCTGGGCAAACAAAGGATACGACAGGGGCAAAAAAAAAAGGAAACCTGTCTAATTCCCATCAGGCTGTCCCCTGAAGGCTCACCTTAAAGGGGTTGTCCCGCGCTGAAACGGGTTTGTTTTTTTTCAATAGCCCCCCCGTTCGGCGCGAGACAAACCCGATGCAGGGGTTTAAAAAAAAAAACGGATAGTACTTACCCGAATCCCCGCGCTCCGGTGACTTCTTACTTACCTTGCGAAGATGGCCGCCGGGATCTTCACCCTCGGTGGACCGCAGGTCTTCTGTGCGGTCCATTGCCGATTCCAGCCTCCTGATTGGCTGGAATCGGCACACGTGACAGGGCGGAGCTACGAGGAGCAGCTCTCTTGCACGAGCGGCCCCATTCAGAAGGGAGAAGACCGGACTGCGCAAGCGCGTCTAATCGGGCGATTAGACGCTGAAAATTAGACGGCACCATGGAGACGAGGACTCTAGCAACGGAACAGGTAAGTGAATAACTTCTGTATGGCTCATAATTAATGCACAATGTACATTACAAAGTGCATTAATATGGCCATACAGAAGTGTATACCCCAACTTTGTTTCGCGGGACAACCCCTTTAAGTTGCAGACTGCCCTGTGTGATAACTTCTATTGCCACCCCCTCAGATAACATATTGCCATTCAGTATAAATATACCATATATGACCTAATTATCAGTGTTGAGCAAAATGGGATTTTATCTCTCTAGCCTTGCTATGAACTGAAGCTGATTGGAACCTCTTATGAGGGTGGATGGATTCAATGTGCTGGCTCCCAGCCAGAGAGATAAAATTTTTTTTACAGTGCAGACGGAGTTCAAGTGAGTACAGCGTTAAAAACTATATCTAATAAGATCTAATGAATTGTGCCCTGCAATTGCAGAAGGTTGCAAACACACAGTGAAGAGCTCTGTGCTCACTGTTTGAATACGGATTTTCCCTAGCAATAGCCTTCAGCCTGCATAGGGGGACGGCAGCACTTCAAGAGTGATTTTTGATAAAAAGTAGAGATGAGCAAGCATACTCGCTAGGGAAAACTACTCGAGCGAGTAGTGCCTTATTCGAGTACCTGCCGGCTCGTCTCTAATGATTCGGCTGCCGGCGCAGGTGAGCGGTGAGTTGCGGGAGTGAGCAGGGGGGAGAGGGGGGGGGGAGTGAGAGAGAGGTCTCCCCTCCACCCCCCCCCCCCCCCGTCAGCAGCCGAATGTTTAGGGACGAGCGGGCAGGTACTCGAATAAGACACTACTCGCTCGAGTAGTTTGCCTTAGCGAGTATGCTCGCTCATCTGTAACTAAAAGCAGTCCAATCTGTTAATTTAATATAATAGAAAAAGTCTTAAAATCACCTGTTCTTTAGATTAATAAAATAAATAAATGATACTTTAACTAACGGGAGGCAAATACATCTGATGGCAGACTGCTAGGCACCAATGAGCACATCATGTTGCAGAGGATGGCTATATGGGACAAAGGGAAATATAATACTTCAAAGCAATTCCTGCTATAATCAGTATTTTGCAAGCGGAAATCGTTATTGATTTCCACTCAGGGAAAAGTGATTTTCTATAGCATGCTATGGGCAGTATTTGCTGCGGAATCCAGAGATGGATGCCCGCTCCGGATTCCGCAATAACTTTGGTGTTTGTATGCTCTAATAAATGCTTAGCTTTTCATAGTGTTTAGCCCTTTGTGTGCTGGAGAGCTGTGTTTCTTTATTGTGATTCATTGTCCTGACTAGGGTATTACGGAGTCGCTACTACTGTGACCTACCCCCCTTTTTCTCCCCTTCCCCATAACCTTAAAATAACGACGAAAACACTGTAAATTGATTAAATTATGGCCACAGCAGCCACATTTATTTACAATATAACATTAACATAACATTAACCATTCTAACCCTTCAGTAAATAACCCTGGGAGAGATCCCCTGGAGCCCTGCCACCTGACTGTCGCCTCACCACCAAAAAACACGGGAAATAGTTGTGCCTGTCACCCGTCGCATTTTCGGACTCAGGCAACACTATTTCCCTACCACTGCCGCAAGTCGACAGACTCGGGGGCCCGCCACTCACCACCTCGCCTCAAGTCGCCGCATCCGGACCCCGAGGCCGGCTAGCCATACCTGGCTAACCACTCCCACCAACTCTGCAAGGCACCGTCCTGCGAATCCCAGAGGTGACAGTCCTTGAACTAACCAATTCAAGGAGGGAAGCAAACTATGCAGCTCCCTGCTACCCCCCTACTACCCCCTTTCTGCTGACTCCAAGGGACCCCTCCCCCCTGCTGCCATGACCAATCGCGCTCACCCACAACTCCTTTTCCTTTAGGGTGGGCGGGTGGGACTCTTCCACATCTCTGCTCCAACTACTTCTTCTTTGAAAATTACGACTCCTCCCCCCACCCTCCTTGGTGCTCTTTTTCATTCCCTCACCACCCCCCTTCTTTTCCCAGAATTCTCAGCTTCTATTAACCCCTTCACTCCCCGTTAACCCTGTCATGGCTGCCTCCCACCTAAACCCTTTGGTCTCCGACTCCGGCAGTTCTTTTTCAGTGGTGGAGGCATGTATCTGATGTGTGTGGACTGTGTTGGGTGTGTTTTAGGGCTCATTCACACAGGGAGTTAGGCACGCAAAAATCACACGCTTAAAAAACACTCGGCTATTAGAACCAATGGTTTCCTATGGAAACGTTTCAGATTCCTTCATCTGAGCGTTCCTATAGGAAACTATTGGTTCTAATAGTGACATATTTTTTATGCACATGATTTTTGCGCACCTAGCTCCCCGTGTGAAAGAGGCCTTTTGCTCAGTTTGCAACCTGAGTAAAAGGTGGATGCAAGACGGAGTGGAAATAGATTACCCCTTGCAGTCGAACGCACATCAAGTGCTGGGAAGTGTGGTACATAATACTATTCTAGAATTAATATCTAAGATTTGTAAGTGCCTTATCACAGGATAGCAATGTGTATAATGACAGAGGAATACTTTACGAACATGCTATTGAAGTTACAAATGCTGTATATACTAAAATTATATGATATTTTCAGTTCATTGCGGGGGCTACTATTTAAATAATAATGTGAGTGTAGACCCACTATATGTCCACCAAAGGCAAACCCACACAAAATTCCACTTTTTAATAACATTTGTCAAATTTTTGGATCAGGGGGTCCAGATGCTGAGCCCCACACTGATCACTGAAACAAGGACGCTGCTGCATTCACCAGAATGCTGTGCCCCTTTGGCTGTTTTTGCTGTTTGTTAGCTCCTCTCAGTGGATAAAGATGAATGCATAGACTTTAAGGCCGGCTTCATACGGCCGACAAAATAGAGCAAGATCAGTGTATTGTGAGACGCACAAATCTTGCACAAATAGGAACCCCATTCTTTTGATTGGGGTCATATACTCGAGCCATTTTTTTCCTGCATAGCACCACGATGCTATGCAAGAAAAAAATTGCAGCATATGCTATCTGGCTGTGATCCCGCATCATAGCCCCATTGCTGACATTAGGGCTGACGGCAGCATTGAATTCAATGGAGCCGGCAATACAGCTCCAATACAGCTTAAATATATAAGCCCTTCCCTGCAATTCATCCAGAAATGTGTAAAAATAAAAAAAATATATATACTCATGAATGGGTGAGTGAGTGCTGCCTCTGATTGGCTCAGCGCAGGAACCAATCAGGGGCAGCTCTCAGCTGTCATTCAGGAATGAATTCATGAATGGGTAAGTGAGAGCTGCCTCTGATTGGTGAGGCTGTGACCAATCAGAGGCAGCTCATTCAGCAGGCGGGGATTTTAAATCCCCGGCTGCTAAATACTACTCAGAGCAGTTCAGGAGAGCTGCTGCCGGCCGCGGCTGAACTCCGTCTGCCGGGACCAGGTGAGTATATATATATTTTTTTATTTTTACACATTTCTGGATGAATTGCAGGGAAGGGCTTATATATTTAAGCCCTTCCCGAAAATTCATCCTGCGCTCGCCGGCAGCCCATTGCTTTCAATGGAGCCAGCTGTATTGCCGGCTCCATTGAATTCAATGGGCAAACATCATTCTTCTCTGCCACAGCTGTTACAGCTGTGGCAGAGGAGAATGATTTGTCTACTATGTGTTCTCAATGGGGTTGGCGCTGCTGCCGCCGGCCCCAATGAGCGCATATAGAGAAGAGAACAGGAATCGCAGATAGGTGCGATCTGCGATTTCTGTTCTATAATTTATCGGACGAGCGCATAAAAAGGCTCATGTGTCCGATACCATTGCAAAGCAATGGTTTTATAAAATCGCCGGACGCATGAGCATGCGCAAATCGCGCGAAAAAACGCCCATCTGACTGAGCCCTTATAGTGTAACACACACTATAAGATCTAAATCACATTTCAGAAATGATAATATAATATTTCTTGTATTTTCTCTGTAAAAGCCACAAATATTTAACTCAGCAATCAGATGAAGAAGCTGTGGTGTTGCAACTTTGCTTTCAGTAGTAGTCATCAGGAGAGGAAAACCTTACTAATATTATAAATGCAAAAGGAACTGTCTGTCTGTCTGTTTGTTACCTTTTTACAGTTAAACTTAAGCGATTTTGATTAAATTTGGCAGGGAGATAGCTTGCATCCTGAGGAAGGACACAGGCTACGTTTTATCCTGAAAATGTATAGAGTTCTCTAGGGAGCGCGGCAAGACAGATTTATTTGGTGATGCACAGTCGCACCTCTGCTCCAGTGCTGCGCTGTGCAATGGAGCAGAGGGGAACGGCATGCACATCATAAGCTAGGCCTCCCCAAACAGTCATACGTTGTTGTCCTATGCAGTTATTAAGCTAGCAGTGATACCCCCCATTGCCAAGGATTAAAACTTGAACAAAAGACACATTAACATGGATTGAGATTTTAAAGAAAATCTGTGTTGCCCATAGCAACCAATCACAGCGCTTTCACTATTTCAACTTTATACCTTTTTTATGTTTCAATATACAGCAAAACACAGATTTGATTTAAGAAAAATACAAACTCCACACAGACAAAGTCATGGGTAACAAGCTAGTAATGAAATAATTCAAATGAATCCAATTTGACAAACTTCAAATACTTTTTTCTCTAGTAGCAACAAAATTTCATGGAAATTGTCCCAGTATTTAGTTCTTAGGCTAATTTCACAGGGACGAGTGCTATATTGGGCCATGAAACACGGCCCAATATCACGCTCGCCAATGTACAAAAATCCTTGTGGATATGAGGCATTTTTGTATCAAAAATGTCTTCATTCACTTTAGGGGGAGCAGCAATCCCCAGGCGCGGCTGACAGCCGCAAAGGAGGGTCGAGGAGTGTTTCCCATTGTTTTCAATTGAGCTTGGCGTGAGTACCCCGAAACAGATGCATATACATGTTGCTAGTGTGTTTGTTTTTTTATGTGTGTTAATTTAAATAAATAATGGATTAACGCCCTGAAGAAGTCTTGGAATCCCTGTGAATGTCGGCTTGAGACTTAAAGGCATACATTTCCTTTTCGGGGTCTCCATCGAGAGGACCTCCCACACAATTAAGTGATCCAATTTTGGATTAAGGAAAACATTTTGCTCTAAAAGAAGTGCAGGACGCCTTTTTTTATACCTATTTCATTGTTTTCAATGGGAAAACTCACATCGCATTGCACTCATGTACACCTAGTACACGGTGCGATGCTGCCACCGGCTCTATTGAAAACAATGCGGGCAAAAATAGCTTATGTGTGTGACCCCATTCAAAAGAATGGTGTTCATAATTGTGCAAAACCTAGGCATCTCGCAGTGCACGAATCTCGCATGATTTTCTCGGCCGTGTGACACCGGTCTTAGTGTACTGTATAGTATATTCCAAGCATTCCTAATGCTTCATTAACATGTGCAAATTGTTTAAAACCATGTACAATACATGTAGACTCTTTGTAAAGCTAAGTACTAAAAATATCTCAAGGAGGATTTTAACCCTTTCCAATCCACTGTCTGACGTCTTAAGACATTCTGATTGAAGGCTGTATAGCTCTGATGTCAGAAGACATCTGGCAGGGCATTCTTACTGTAGATTACTAGCCGCTCTGTTGTCGGGGGCCTCTCTAGCATGTCACATACTGCAGTACTGGCTCTAGCCAGCAGATGGTGCCATTATATAATGGCAGAGAAATAAAAAAAACCTAGGAAACCCTGAATCCAAAATTGGATTGCAAAGGGTTAAAGAAGTGTATCACAGAATTGCTTTTTCTGTAAACCAGTCCAAAATTCTGTGCTCATAAATTTCCTAAAATACCTTAGTAGTGATATGGACTCTGTTTTTCTATTACAAAGCTTTAAATTCCTCTTGTTCACGGTATACAGCTACAGAGTTAAATGATAAAATTCTGTCTGTCTGTAGGCACCACTTGAGTTTAGGAGTTTAAAGGGCTTATCCAAGATTTTTCAAAATTTGCCTGATTAGCTAATTGTATAAAAGAAAGAAAATAAACCATCACTCAGATTTTAAATGTTCTGTTGCATCACTGCCATACCGGTTAACACTACCCAGGTTCTAGAATCTACTGCAGTGGTCATTTGCCGTTCATCAGTCACATGAGTACCACAACCAATCTCTGGTCTCAGCAGTTATGTGACCTCTGAGGCCAGTGATTGGCTGCACTGTTCACATAAATGCTCACATCATCTGCTGTCTGCTAAATGTTTAAATATATCAACCAATCTTTTGAATAAAGATACATATATTATTTAGTTCAAGTATATAAATCATCTTCATTAAACTCTCCTACTGGAATTTGTAGACTGCTAGGATTGTATTATTTAACTATATGGCTGTATGAAGGGAAGCTGGGGACTTAGAGGTTGGTATGAAAAAATAGAGCTCTGAGTCTTGAAAAGATACATCATGAAATTAATTAGCAAAAATATTTTGACTTATTTTGAAAATACTAAACTGAACTAAATGAAAGTTACATTTTGGGTGTATGTGTTGCATTAGTATAGTACTGTCAGTCTGCACTTTCCTCACCTCTGTTATGCTAAAAAAAACCTGACATTATTTTTCTAAATTAAATAAAATAATATTTGTGGCAGAAATAGCTAAACTAGTAAAACCATGCATCTATTAAAATCATTGGTTCCCTATGGTGTGTTCACATGTCCATGTTCTACAGGCATGCAAACACACGTACCTGCAAAACATAGGACATGCGTGTACCATAGGTCCGTGGTGCGTGTCAATATTCCACAGCAGGGAGTCCCCTTGTCACTGAACACTGTGACAGCATTGTCAAAGTGTTCAGTGACAAGGGGACTCCCTGCAGGGAGTAAAGAATCCCCTGCCACAACTGTCACAGCTGTGGCAGAGGATTTCTTCATCCCTGCGGGGAGTAAAGAATCTCCTGCCCCAGCTGTCACAGGAGAAAGCAATGGGCTGCCGGCAAGCCCTGTAGGGATTTTCAGGGCTTTAAATATAAGTCCTTCTCTGATAATAATCCCAAGAATGTGTTAAAAATAAAAAAAATATATACTCACTTCTCTGCAGCTGCCAGAGCTCAGCCGCGTCCAGCTGTGTCTTCTCCCTGCACTGCTCTGAATCTCTTTCAGCAGGTGGGGATTTAAAATACCTGCCTGCTGAAAGGTCTGTATCTGATTGGCCGAGTGCTCAGCCAATCACGGGCAGCACTCAGCCATTCATTGATTGACAGATGAGAGCTGCCTGTGATTGGTCACAGCACTCAGCCAATCAATGAATGGCTGAGCGCTGCCTGTGATTGGTTGAGCACTGTGACCAATCACAGGTAGCACTCAGCAGTCATTCAATGAATGCCTGAGCACTGCCTGTGATTGGTCGAGCACGCAGCCAATCAGATACAGCCCTTTCAGTAGGCTGGGATTTTAAATCCCCGCCTACTGAAAGAACTTTATTACAGTGACGGGACCCAAGCTGCTAGACACGCCTGAGCAATGGCAGTGGCGGAGAGGTGAGTATTTATTTTTTAACCAAGATTGGAATGATTTTATATTTAAAGCACTTCCCTGAAAATCACTGCAGGGGTGCCAACATCCTATTGCTTTCAATGGGGCAACGGGTAGCGGCGGCAGGGGAATCTTTACTCCCTGCGGGGAGCCTCCTTTTCACTGAATGCTATTACAGTGCTATCACAGTGTTCAGTGACAAGGCGACTCCCCGCAGGAAATATTTACATAGCAGCAGTGGAGAGGTGAGTATATATATATATATATATTTTTTTTTTTTTTTTTTTTTTTTTTTATTTAATTTAATTTTTTTTACACAAAACAGGGATGATTTTCAGAAAAGGGCTTTTATTTTAAGCCCTTCCCCAAAAATCACTGCAGGGGTTGTCGGCATCCCATTGCTTTCAATAGAGCCATTGGCAGCAGCCATGGCTACATTGAAGGCAATGGGCACGGACCTGCATTCATGCGTGGTTGTGCATGTACATGGGTGCGTGGTTTTGTGCGCACCTATGTACACACACGCTTGTGTGAATGCACCCAAAAGGTGTAATCTTTACCCATTACATGCCTGACCAGTGTGTAAACCTTCACAAACATAGGCATTTTGACTTTAAAATCCATTAAGATTCCTGTAAAACATAGTGAAATTGATCAATATTAAGTACAAAAAATCACAAAGGAGTAACTGGATTGTAGCTCCCCCCTTTTGTTCAGAAACCAAGAAGATTTTGTTAGTATATTTCACACTAAATTGATTTTTAATCAATTTTGGCATGTTTTACTACCTGAAAAGCGGTAAACCATCACAAGATCACTTTTTTGTAGAAACTCAATAATTAAAGAGGTGACCATTGATTGACAATGGTGCAGGAAGAACACCCACATGACAGTTGACTACTAAAGAGCTCTGAAACTAACATAAGCAATTGTGAGTGAATGTCGGGCTGAGTGGAAAAAAAATAAAAACGACACTAGAATCAGTGAGAAGCCAACCTTAATGGTATATAGCCAGTTTTATGTCAGAGGACATTATTAGGCATACAACCAATAAGGTAATCCACTCAGTCTGCTGTTGTTTTTCTACCAAAAGCAAATATCACCCATCACATTTCATGAAATCAGAAAGAGGGGGACCCGGAACAGTCCCAAAAAGTAACAATTTTAGAATAGAGACATGACACTTGGAAGAGTTGTGCTCATATTAAGCTCACCCTTGGTCCTATATTCATTGTACTGTTTTCCATGAGCAAGTGAATTGACAACTCTATCATTTTGGGAAGGAAAAGACATGGTGTACATGTACTATAGCATGCTCCATGCTATTTCCAACAATGTATGACTAATTCTAGCAGTATTCTGGAAAAAACTCAATTTTTACACAACATAACTACAACAGTTTAGAGATGCTTCAATCACTAAATATTCTTGTTCAGTTTGTATTTATTTTGTAGCCTTTTTAACTATATAAGATTTTATTTTCTGTTCAACTAGAATGCTAAATTTAAACATCTGCTGGATTTCTATTACCAGAAAGCGATGCTTTACAGAAGCTCAGATGGCAGTAACACAGTTAGAAATGCAAGATTTCAAGCCACCTGAATATTTAATAGATTCAGCAAAATATTTTTTTCGCTTTTAGTGTAGCTCTAAAATCAAAGTAAAGTAAAATGTTTACAAAATTACTTAAGTTTTTATGCGTACCTGTAAAATAGTCTTCAAAGAGTCAGCCTTTAAAGGGAATCTAATGAATTAAAACTGCTGACAGCACTAGGTGGTGGCAGAGGAGAGCCTTATAAACATACCTGTGATGATGCTCTTACTGGCAGCACCAGTGTCAAAAAGAAGTTTGATCCCGATGCATACCAATTATGCAAACGCTCCATGCAGATACTAGAGAGCACTTCAGAGAGAGGGATACCTTTAGGCCACACTCAGACTCCTATGGGAGCTGGAAGACACGCACCTCAGATCATGTGAACAAGCTACTTCAAATAGCTGGAATTCACCTATTTATGTGATCTTTAGTGCAGTATAGGCGCGCCTTTTCACGCGCCTATACTGTGCACAGACAGTGCCCATGTGAAAGAGGCCTTAGGTTGCTTGTAAGAACTGCATGCACTGGGATCAACATTACGATGATGCTGCCACTAACACTATCATCACAGGTATGTTTAATTTCCTCTAACCTGACCCAACTGCTGACAGACTCTCTTTAGGGTTCTTTCATACGAGCGCATATCAACCGGCCGTGAAAAATATACATTGGATTCCAATGCATCAGATCACATGGCCGTATTCCTGAGATGAAAAAGCGCCCGGCCAGCCCAATATAGCACCGGCCGTTTTTATGTCGGGCCCAAAAGATAGTCCTGGAACTATCTTTTGGACCGGAATACGTCAGCCACTGCATGGGCTCCTCTGGGAGCCCATGGCAGGGGCCACAGGTGGGAGGGAGTTTAGCAGCCTGGCAGTCTCCCCCCGTGCAGTCTCACCATTCTTCTCTGCAATGATAGGGGGTGGGGCAGGGGCAGAGCTAAGTGCCATCCCGACCTGCCTCCTCCCATTGCTGGCTGTGGACAAGGGGCGTGATGTAGGCATAGCTAAGCTCCCGCCCTCTCCCCACCCCTTGCCCACAGCCATCAATGGGAGGAGGCAGGCCGGGCTGGCACTTAGCTCCGCCCCTGCCTCACCCCCTCTCATTTCCCAAGTTCCAATAAAACAAAAATTATATATTTTTATCTCAAATTAGGGTCAATGTTTTTTTAATACAGTTTAGAGTCACAGGTGTTTTTAGGGTCCACAACTGTTTTGAGTTTAAGGGCTTGGTCAGACGAGCGTGGTTTACACTCTGCTATAGCAGCCAATAGGTTGCTATGGAAGCGCTCACACGGACCCATTTTAGAAGCTTCTCAAAAAGAATGGACAGCGAATGCCGACTCACCTGTCAGCTCCATGGTGCGCGCTGTGCAGGGTGCTTTCCATAGGCTCCTATGGGAGTCGTGGAAGCAAGCAGCCCGCACCACGGATGTGTAACCGGGCTGTTTCACGGAGCTAGAGACAGCCCGGTCATGCAATCTTTTTCAGGATGACAGCAGCGTGGTTTACATGTTGCTTAGCAGCGTGTAAACCACTCTCGTCTGACTTCGGCCTAAGGGTGGTGTTATATTTTTCTCTTTTTTATCTGGCATTAATTTTTTTTATTTTTTAAATGCTGCAGCCAATTATTACCTTAAAGCCAGTATTGAAATATAGAACACACTATATTGGGGGCTTTTGTGAAATTTTTCCGTACTTTTGGTGAGAATTTTAGGGTTAATGGAATTTTAAAAATGCATAATAGATGTATTTAAAAAAACATTGAAATACATTTGTAAAAAGACGCATCAAATTCATGCCACTTAAAATTAAAAAAAGAAAAGACCACAAGAAAAGCTGCGTGTGAAAAGCCTTGAACTTGTGTTTAGCCTTATATGTCATCGCACCAGTTCCTGGTACTCCTACTGGTACTGTTGGCCAGTTATGAAAATTGATGCTGGTTATCTCACTCCGCAGATTAGAAATTCAATGTGCAGTAACTAAAGATGCAATTGAGCTCCATCTCTTTTCTGTTAAATAAGGTTTGGGTCAGTTAATTTTAAATCAGAGTGAAGTTATTATGCCTTAATTAGCCGATGCAAGTAATGATTGGGCCTATCTGTAATAAGATTAGTAGCAGCAGGGAACACAGGAGAATGCTAAATTGTGTGCATGAATATCCCATTAGTGGTCCTGGAAATACTATATTTGAAGCACATGTTTGAACCTTATGAAGATTGATTGGCTGTTTAAATTCCATAAAGTTACCATATTCCTTACATATGTGCATTCCAAACTAATATAACTATCAGAGCTCTAAGGAGGCTAATTAATCTGTGCAGAATTGTAATACAACTAACAGAGCTCTAAGGAGCCTAATTAATCTGTGCAGAATTGTAGGTTCATCAGTCACCAAAAGTGCAAAATTATTTAGTGTAAAAACCTCAAACATCATGACAGCATGTGCCAAGAAAACAAACTTCATCAGCGAAGAGGAACAGTGTCACTGCCTGCTAGCAGCATCAGTTGGTAGAAAAAATCCCAGATGGTGTTAATGAGGGAAGCAAAGAGTGAACAGGCCAAGTTTAGTGCACTGGCAGGCTAATAGAACAGGCGAAGAGCGCACAAGTCAGCTCATTAACAGTTTTGGTTTATTGACTAAAAAGCTTTTTTTTTCTAGTTGGACAAATATATATAAAATGCTGACAACTGTCAACCTTAAAATGGTACCGTTTTATTGGAAGAATGTGATATTCACAAAGGTGGATTTAAGAATTATATATTAGTGTATGCTCAAAGACACTAATAAATACAGATATAGCAGCTAAGAATAAAAATAACATGCAAAGTTTGAAATACACAGTCGGTCAATATGGTGGAATCAAATGCTCAACAAATGTTGCACACTTGATTTCAGCATATTGACTGACTATTTTTGTAAATTCCCTGGCTTTCTGTGTCTGATCAATGTGGTCTCCCATGAGTTCACGTCTTAGTAAGCAATTGGTCTAGGTCTGCATGTTCAGTAGACCTGCACTCTTTTGCTGTGTTTTATAAGTATAAGGGTGCATTCACACGAACGCCCCTCTGCACTATTTGCAATGAGAGGAGGCAGGACGGGGGCGGGGCTAATGTCCGGGAATTAGCCCCGCCCCCATCCCGCCTCTCCCCATTGCAAATAATGCAGAGGGGCGGAGAGGAGGCAGAGAGGGGGCGGGAGCACAGTTCCTGGCCCTGGCTCTTCCATCCTCCCCCCTCTGCACACGAGGACAACGTATATCGGCTCGGCGTGAAAACCGAGCCGATATACGTTCGTGTGAATGCACCCTTAGTAAGTGCATTTCTTTCACCTATAATTCAATAATAAAATACACAGTTTACTAATTACTAATCTTGCACTCTTTTCTCCTTAGGGAGAGCACCTAGATGGTGATTGAGGAGACTCAAATGGCCATGCACGCTCCTCTAGGTAATATGCAAATAAGGGAAATGGAATAAAACCTCTACAGTGTATAAAAAGTCTGACTTTGGCTTGAAGGAATGCTGCCTTCCAATAGGTAATTTTGCACATAATACCAAACAGGTTACAATAGCATTGGAAAATGATGGCCTTTAGAAAACCTTCCTATGATATACAACTACTAGTGTCACCTGGCACTGAGGAGCTAATAGCTTTTTAGAGTAGAAAATGCTGCAAACTTTTATGAAGACAGTTAAACATGACTCAAATATAACCACATTTTAGCATCAGAATAATGGCTGAAAGCCCCAGAACACCCCCTCCTCACATTCCTTCTGAACTGAATTTAGATCTTTGTATGCTTCTACCATCAGAGTGGTGTCATCATTGTTATCCATCACATCAGTTATTTAATTTAAGGTTACATTGAATTTAACGTAAAAAATCTGAAAAATATCAATTTTTTTAGCACTGAACTCAACGTGTTAACATCAATTTTTTCATTTACCCTTTCTTACACTGAAATTAATGGGAAACATGGAAAAAAACAATAATGAATTCAAACTTGTACATTTGTTATTTCTATGTATTGCATCAGTGATCACATTGACTTCTAAGATAAAAAAAATGGATAGGCGAACAGATTTTTTTCCTGTTTTCTGGTGACTGCCCTGGTGTTTGAAGACATTTTGGAACAAGATACATTCCCCTTGTAATTAGTGAGATCTGTTCAGAATTCATTTCCAAACTATTTGGTTAAAAATATAATGGAATCAGACATAAGAAAGTGTAGAGAAAGTCTTAATAAAGAAATGATTCATGTACAGTATCCTGACATATAGAATCATATTAAATGTAGCATAAAATTGTTTGGTTTGCCACCACAACAAAAATGTAGCAATCTTAGACTCAAGCACTGGCGTTACTAAAGGGGATGCAGAGGGTGCAGTTGCACCCGGGCCCAAGAAACTTAAAGGGCCCATAAGGCTTCTGTTCTCTATATAGGGTGCCTAGTACTACCGTATGAATAAAGCATTATAGTTGGAGGCCCTGTTACAGGTTTTGCATTGGGGCCTAGAAGCTTCAAGTTACGCTTCTGGACTCAAGTCTTCTATAGGAAACCCGTTATTGCAGAAATGTTGGTCCAACAATCATTTGTGAATTCCTGATCAAATATCAAGTACGTCTATTAATCAACTACTATTTTATTATACTATTACAATAGTTATTGGAAAGGTTTATCATTGAGTTGTAAGAGGCACATACAGTATTATCATACTGAATGTTTTCTTTTCTACAGAGTGAGAATGCATCAGTGTACTAATATTTCATCTTTCAGAGCTTTACTATTTCATAGGATATCACTTTATGGAGTATGGGTGAAAATCAATGTATACAAAATCTTAAAGACAAGGGTGCTATCTCTAGACTTCACGTAGTATGCGTTTCCAAAATACTATAAAAGACAAAATGGAAAACGGAGGTTGTCTCTGAACAGGCACAACTGATATCTCTGCACCCTTTCCACAACTAAATGATGTTAATATCAACCAAGTTTATAGTTTATATGCTGTTACCTAGTGCACTTTCACATTGAAAAATTACATTTACATTCATCCCACTTTGTCTTTGGGGTGTAGAGAGGTAGGAAACATATATTATATAAGGAGAAAGTGCCCCAAAGCCAACAGATACTAGCTACATTGTTTTCATTTTGCTTGTTCTGAAACCTGAAATTTCATTGCAGACTACACCAATTTCAGATGTCCCAAACCACACCAAAAACTTTCCGTATCTTTCTTGCAGTGATGCATTCCTTGCCAGATCATGGAAATCACTTACAATCCACTTAAACTGCTGTTGGAGGGACACGTGACCAAACATGTCCATCAGTGACCTCCAATGGAGAATACAGTACATAGTTCTACACATTCTCTAGTTTCCAATGCGCTGAGCCAATCAGGGGGCAGGTCTGACTCACACCCCCTTCACACCCACTGCAGGCCGGCCGCACGGAACTCCGGCTGCTGGGAGCAGGTGAGTATATATATATTTTTTATTTTAACACTTTTCTGGATGAATTGCAGGGAAGGGCTTATATATTTAAGCCCTTCCCGACAATTCATCCCGCGCACGCCGGCAGCCCATTGCTTTCAATGGAGTCGGCTGTATTGCCGGCTCCATTGAATTCAATGGGCAAACATCGTTCTTCTCTGCCACAGCTGTTACAGCTGTGGCAGAGAAGAATGATTTGTCTTCTATATGTTCTCAATGGGGTCGGCGATGCTGCCGCCGGCCCCATTGAGCGCATATAGAGAAGAGAAAAGGAATCGCAGATCGCAGATAGGTGCGATCTGCGATTTCTGTTCTATAATTTATCGGACGAGCGCATAAAAAGCGCTCATGTGTCCGATACCATTGCAAAGCAATGGTTTTATAAAATCGCCGGACGCATGCGCATGCGCAAATCGCGGCAAAAAACGCCCGTCTGACTAAGGCCTAAGAGGGGGAAATTATTGCCTTTGTGTTGATAGAAATATATTAGTGAGTGGCTTATAGTGCTGTTCCCAACACATTTCTTAAAATAATGATAATGTGGCCAATCCCTTTTATGACCTTCAAACCAAATTATTAAATGTTAATTAAAAATAGTGTCTTGGAAGAGACCATGGCCAGCCCTCCATGTCCAATGTTCTCCATTGGCTTTTGTTCTACTGTTCGTTTGTACTTGGTTGGAAATATATATATGAAATATAAATATATATATTCATATAGTATATGAATTGACATTTTAATAAGCTTTTAACCTTCGGCTAACAAAAGTGATGAATGAATTTGTAGCCTGCACCATATACCATAGATTGCTTAAATTAAATGTATATATTCTTTCATGATATACATGTAGTGGACTTTAAACATTTTAACCTGTGAGTGTTGTGTATATATGGAAGGGGAGGTACTCTGAGCTGTCAATCAGAAGTATTGTGATGCACATACAGTCAATACAAGTTTTTTTTTTAAATAGATAGAACACATCTTCAAGCCTAGGTCTGATGAGTGTTTTTTTGCGCACAAATAGTCGTGCAAAAAGAACACGTCTATTAGAATCAATTGTTTCCTATTGAAGTTCTCACAGAACCATTTAAAGACACGCAAAATACTTGCCCCTGCAAATGATAGGACATGCGTGGCTATAACGCACGCATCTAAGGTCCGTGCTACGAGGAAAGGTAGGACCTGACCTATCTTTAGTGCATTTTGCGCAGGAGTTCCCGTTGACTCCTAGAGGAGCTGGATTAACATGTAGCATGCACCACAGATTATGTGATCAAGTAAATTATGCACAAATGTAGATCATGCTTTAGCTTTGTTCACTCGATTTTTCCATACGTCAGATTGGCAATCTTTTTGCGTGGCTATTTGTGCGCAAAAAAAACGCTCGTCTGACCGAGGCCTCATAGAGCAAGGACAATTGACAAGGCAAAAATTGTTTCTATTCTCTTCTTTTATAATCAGTTCTTCTATGAACGCTGTGTTATATCTTGTACATTAAAATAGACTTGCCATGCACTTGAACACTCCCATTGTTCTTGACTGTGTCTTGTGTCTAACTGCTTCATTAAGGCATATCATTTTCTATTTACATCTGATAATACATTTTTTAAAAATGTACTTGATTGCCCCAGTCTTCATTATTTGGTAATAAATGTCAATCATAATTTGTTTTCATGCAAAGGTCTGTAAAAAATACATTATAGAGTGATTAGAGTCTTGTTAGCAGAATGCTAATATACAATTAATTGAATATTAGTTGATGCTTCACTGGTTTGAAGTCATGACTACTATGCTGAATGGGAGTTGCCCTGATTCTTTTCTTTCTAGCAGTACGGTACAAACAGAGAGTGATGGAGGTGTACAAGATTTTTAGTGAGCAACGTAGTACAGTTAATTTTAAACGCTGTTCAACAATATATCAAAATGTAAAAAGGAAACACAGAAACAAATACCGACAGCGGAAAAGGACCACATGGATCTTTTAACCTACCCTTATATTACCGTATGTGCAATCTATGTGATGTTCTAACACTCAGCACCTCTGGTTATATTACTACTCACAATGAAGCAAATGTGCATTTACATGACATTCATTTAACTTCATTTTGCTA
Source organism: Eleutherodactylus coqui (assembly GCF_035609145.1). Lineage (NCBI taxonomy): Eukaryota > Metazoa > Chordata > Amphibia > Anura > Eleutherodactylidae > Eleutherodactylus > Eleutherodactylus coqui. The sequence continues at coordinate 158,420,459 of NC_089843.1, read as the reverse complement.
AAATAATAATTACTTTCAGCATAAGGGCTCAGTCACGGGCGCATCGGCACCCGTACACCGGCGCCAATGCGCCTGTGTGACTGAGCCCTGATTGTCAATGTAGTCTTAATGGTGTCTATAAATACTTAACAGGTCACTATGACACAACAGTTGTTTCCTTCTTACCCTTATGTGATTGTTCTCAGTAAGGGTGCTTACTAGAGAGGAGCGAGCGTACTCTGTAAGGCAAACTACTCGAGGGAGTAGTGCCTTATGCGAGTACCTGCCTGCTCGTCTCAAAAGATTCGGGTGCCGGCGGGGGGGCAGGGAGCGACGGAGGAGAACGGGGAGGAACGGTGGGGAGATCTCTCTCTCACTCTCTCCCCCCTGCTCACCCCTGCAACTCACCGCTCTTCCCCCACCGCTCTGAAATAATCCCCCTGCTGCGATTTTTAATCATCGTATCGCAGCTTGCCCTTAAACATCGCTAGTGGAAAGGTTGTCATAGAACAACATGCGTGGGACTTTCTTGCGAGAGCTCACACTCTCGCATCACACTGAAAACGTGTGATTACCTCACCAGTGCAAAGGAGCCCTAAGAGTAACCAACTAATCTTGTAGACAAGATACCTTTTAATGGCTAACAAAAATACATGAGGTTATAGCGAGCTTCCAAACCTAGGCAGGGTTCTTCCTCCCCTTATACACCCAATAATTCATGGCTTGCACTGGTGCCTTTTCCATGTTCTACATTACATACCCATCTCATTCCCTCAATAGTCACAGCAATGCTTTCCTCAATACTCACAGAAATGACCCCTTCTCGCAGTCCCTTAACTGTGTCTCATCCATTCATTCAGTAATCACCTATACCTGGCCTAGTAGTCATAAAAGACCCTCCTCATCCCCTAGCCCAGCAGTCACAGCCTCCTGAAAGTGCTGATTGGCTGAGCGCTGTGAATGACAGCTGGGCGCTGGCTCTGATTGGTCACAGCACTCAGACAGAAGAAGACTGCTGGGGACCAGCGAGAAGAGCCGGACAGCGCTTCTAGGTGAGTTAAAAAATTTTTTTCTACAGCTAGGAATGATTTTCAGAGTAGGGCTTATATTTCAAGCCCTAGCTGCAGAAGTTGCCTTCATCCCATTGCCTTCAATGGGGTGGCAGCGCTGGCCCTATTGAAAGCAATGGGCCAGCATCGCGGCCCACTGCCTCAGAGGATTCTTTCATCCCCAAGAGGAGTCCCATCATCACTGAACACTATGACAGTGTTGTCACAGTGTTCGGTGATGAGGGTACTCCCCATGGGCATTAACGGAACCCTTGGGGAGTCCCCTGATTCCCACGGGGACTAAGGAGATAACATCGGAACATTTAAAATGTGCTTCTGGCCAAAAGCAGCTTTTAAATGTCCTGTTGTAATCAGTGGGGAACCTATTGGCAGCACAGGAGTTTCCATTAACTCCTGCTCCAATAGGAGTCAATGGAAACTCCTGCCAAATGCACACCAACGGTGCTGACCATATCCTATCTTTATTAGGTGCGAACTGTTTTGCTCTTCAAATTCAGTGCGAATGAACGCTTCTGTAGGAACCCATTGGTTCTTTTTGAAGCGTGCATTATGCGCGCACAGAACACATGCTCGTGTGAACGAGGCCTAAGGCCTTAGTCACACGGGCATTTTTTTCCCGCGATTTGCGGATCGCATGACGGATGCGCATCCGCAAATCACGTGACCGGAGCCGAAAAACGCCCGAAAATACTGCTCCTAGCCGCGTTTCAATAGAAACGGGCCGGAGCTGTCCAGCGCATTGAATTTAATGGAGCCGGCAATACAGCTGGCTTCATTGAAAGCAATGCGCTGCGGGCGATCGCGGGATGAATTTTCGGGAAGGGGTTATATATATAAGCCCTTCCCTGCAATTCATCCAGAAATGTGTAAAAATTAAAAAAATATATATACTCACCCGGTCCCGGCAGACGGAGTTCAGCCGCGGCCGGCGGCAGTTCTCTGAACTGCTCTCTGTAGTATTCAGCAGCCGAGGATTTAAAATCCCCGCCTGCTGAATGAGCTGCCTCTGATTGGTCACAGCCTGACCAATCAGAGGCAGCTCTCACTCACACCCATTCATGAATTCAAATCGCGCAAAAAAACGCCCGTCTGACTAAGGCCTAATACAGTATTTCTCTGACAGGTGAAAAATTGCCTAATGAAAAACCCTATTGAGGTTCTAGCTTGGCATGGAAACAGCCAAAACCTTAACCCTATATAAAGTTGGGCACCACTGTTATGCAGAAGAAACCATTCACATTAAGGCAACTTCAAGAAGCATTCATTCATATGTGACATCACAAATTAAATCCAGAGTACCTCCAAGCACTATTTTCTCAATGACCCGTCAATATAATGTTGTCACAAAGGCTAAATGGGGGCCTACTAAATATTAAAAACCAAAATCAAGTACTGTGTCTCTTCTACCATTTCCAATAAATGTATATAACCTGTTACAAAATGGCTTTAATATAAAAATTATTATAGAATATGCAGTTTTGTAGGCAGTATGCCATAGGGTGATAGCAGCTGAATGCATATGCTGTTCTGTGTAATTTCAGACAGTTCGATGTATATTGCCATTAGCAGAATACTGATATTAAAAACATGATGAACATTGATGCATATTTATTATGCATAGCCACTTTTATAACCCTTCAGTTGCATTAATTTTGAACATGCATGAAAAAGTAGCCAAATATATAGTGATGTAATGGTGTATATGTATATATATATATATATATATATATATATATATATATAATTTTTTTTATAGTGCTTTGTGAGGCTTGAAACTAGAATTGATTTTAACTTAGATTTACATGTAATAGATCTGACAAAATAGTCTAAAAAAAAGATTTTTTTTCAGTGGATGAAATAAAAATGCATTTTAAAAAATAACAGAAAAATGAATAGTTGTGAATGCGCATGTTTTCATCTCCTTTGCTATGAAACTCTTAAATAAGGTGTGGATGAAAAAATTACTTCAGATGTCACATAATTAGCTGAATAAGGTTCTTCTCTGTGCAATCAGTGTCACATGATCTAAAGCAAAAAAAGCAGCAAGCAGAACTTCTTTGTGAATGTTTATGGGGAAAGATGCCAGCCAATACAACCTGGAACCCACAATTAAGAAAATAGTCCAGAAGAGCTTCCAAAGAATGCATCCTGGGTGCATAAAAAAATCATCTTTATTCCTCCATTGTGCAACATTTTGACTGTGTCAGTTTTCTCAAGTATGTGCTTGAGGATGATTGACACAGTTGAAATGTTGTATAATGGAGGAAGAAAATGATTTTTTAATGCACCCAGGATGCAATATCACATGATCTGTCACATAATGTCAGTATAATAAGGAAAGGCCCAACTACAAACTTCACAAGGGAAAGCTGCCCACCAAAACTTATTGACTGTGCAAGGAGGGCATTAATCAGAAGTTCAACAAAAACATCAATGATAACTCTGAAATAACTACAAAGATTCACAGTGACAATAAAATATCTGTCTGTAGGATATTTATAAGCCGTGCACTACACAGAGTGGGGCTTTATGAAAGAGTCGCCAAAAAAGACATTGCTTAAATAAAAACATTAGAAAAAACATCCAGAGTTCTCCTAATATCATTTGGAAGACTCCGCAAATATATAGAGCAAGGTTCTCTGGTTAGATAAGACTAAGATTGAACTTTTTAGCTATTATAGGAAACACTACATGTGGCACAAATGCAAAACTTCAAATCACCCCAAGAACACCATTCCCACAGTGAAACACAGTGATGAAATCATGACCATTGTCTGTGTGTATAGCATCCCTCACTCTCCACCTAACCATACCATGCCCATCTCCAGCCCCTTTGCCTTCTGTATCACCCCACTATTTGTAGCATGTAAGCTCGTTGGAGCAGGATCCTCACCCCTACTGTTTCCATCAATTGATTATCTCATGTAAACGTGGTCTTGTTTTCATTCCCCCTGTCTTGTAAGCACTGCGGAATATGTTGGCACTATATATATATAAAAATTATTACCCATTAGTATCATGCTGTGGGGATATTTTTCATCTGCAGGGACATGGAAAACTGGCCCGGGATGAAGGAAAGGTGGATGGCAGAAAAAACAGGGCAATTTCTGAGGGAAAACCTGTTATAGTCCGAAAGAAATTTGAAACTAGGCTCCCAGTAGGATAATGACCCCAAACATGATGCTAAAGCTACACTGGAGTGGCTTAAGAGAAAGTATAGAAATGTATTAAGGCCCATTTAGACAGAACTATTATCGCTCGAAATTCGCTCAAAAGCCATTGTTTAGGTGATAATCGTTGTGTCTATCTGCCCCCTTCACGCAGTTTTCGTTAAAGATTCGTTCATTGTTTGTCTTTCAGTCCACTTAAACTCCATCGTTCGGCCATTTGCTTTTCGTTTGGTCAAAATCACATCGTTCAGTCGTTCAGCAATTTTAGGGGAATTTTCAATGCAAACACTACACAGACATCAATGATAACTCTGAAATAGCTATAAAGATTCTCAGAGACAATGAAAACATCTGTCTGTAGGACATGTATAAGCCATACACTACACAGAGTGGGGCTTTATGAAAGAGTCGCCAAAAAAGACATTGCCTAAATAAAAACATTAGAAAAACATTTGGAGTTTTCCTAATAGCAATTGGAAGACTCCCCAAACATATAGAGCAAGGTTCTCTGGTTAGATAAGACTAAGATTGAGCTTTTTGGCTACTTTTTGGCTACCATGGAAAACACTATGTTTCTATTACACAACGATAATGCAATGACTGAAAAGCCCGACATTTTCCGACGATTTTCGTTAGGAAAAAACGTCCGTCTTTAAAAGCAAAACGATCGCTCACTTTTATCGTTATAACGGATTTTGAGCGATTATCTATGTGTCTAAATGGGGCTTTAGAAAGGCCTAGACAAAGCCAAGACTTCAATCCAATTGAGAATTTGTGAAATGGCTTGTAGACTGCTGTACACCAACACAACCCATCTAACTTGAAGGGGTTGGACCAGCTTTGCCAGGAAGAATGATGAAAATCCCAGTCTTTAAACATGCTAAGCTAAGTGAGACATACGCCCCAAGAGTCTTGCATCTGGAATTGCAGCAAAAGTATCACACACAGTATTGACTTTCAGTTTTTTGTTTTTATCTTTTATTATTTGAGCCACATTAAAAAAAAACCTGCACCTTCAAAGCTGTATTAGTCAAATCCATTTTCATTTCAAGCTTTAGTGCAACAAAACAGGAAAAAACACCAAGGGGGTAAATATTTTTGCAAGACACTAAATGTCTCCTGATTTACTTGCAATGTCTATTGCTATGGACATGAATCTTTGCATAGTATGCCTGGAAATAGGCTTTTGTCTTTGAATCTAAGTGTTGATCATGGATCCTAGAGCAACTTTATTACCTCTGCCCTTTTTTCACTTTCTCCACAGTTTATAGCAGAATTTTTATTGACAACACATTTTTCTGAACTTCTCATTCTTTTTGAAAGTATGACAAAAATATCACAAAGCTACAATTACTAGAATTTTGTTCTGTTACTTTGAGGAATATGAATCTTTTGTTTTTCAGCGGGAATAACAATTTTTCTTTGACGTTAAATTGATTTAGACTACAGCCTGAGAATAACACAAAAAAACTGCAGAAAAAGTTTCTAACTACAAACATTAACGAGGAAGGTCATTAGACAGATATGAAGGAAAGTAATACAATTTGACAAGTTATTTGTCTAGGAAATGTTTAGAAAATATTGTTTTCACAAACTATACAGAACCCATGCTAACAAAAGGTTAAAAAAACAACAGAACTATTATGTTTTAATAGAATATGATGTCATCTAAAACTATACATATATATAGTTGAACATAATAATACACAAAGGAGAAAACTAGAACATAATAGCATATAATAATATATAATATCAAATAGAATAAAATAATGTACAATATCATGAAAGAAGAAAATTCTAATCACTGACTTAGGCCCAATGTCCACGGGCAAATTTGATTTACGGAATCCGCACGGGACACCCGCGTGGAAGATCCAGAAATCAAGTCACCCATAGAAAACATGGGCCTCCGCAAATTGATTAAAAGCATACAGATTTGATTTGCAGACCTCTTGATCTGGAAAACAAATCACAGCATGCTCTATTTTTCTGCGGATCTCACAGCAACGGCTGCCATTGAAGTCAATGGAAGCTGTCCAATCCGCGGCACACCTACAGCTGACACTGCGAACCTGGAACCTGGAAGTGGAGGGATCCATGCAGATGCTGCTGTAATCAGGTAAGTGGGCATGGCTGTGGGCATGGGCGGATTCCGTGCAGGATTCCCTGAACAGAATCTGCGCATACCGTGGACATAAGGCCTTATTTTCACAGCAGTGAAATTAACTGTTTTCCAATGCATTGCGACTGAGGAAACCAAATAATGAACAGCTGAAGGGTAGCCAGATCATATTCCAAATGTAAGCCTATTGAAAATTGTTTTACCTTTTAAGGCTCTGTTCACATTTCTGTTATGTTTTCATTCTTTAGTTCTGTCATGGAACAGAAGAACAAAAGAAAACAGCATGCCAGACAGAACCTGTTAACTTTAATAGGTTCCATCCAGTGTTGGTCATTTTCCAAAAAAATAGCGCAGCATAGAACACTATTTAATAATTTATGATGGATATCATAAGGCAAAGAGCAAACAAATATGTGAACTGAGTCTTAACTTTAAACACTAGAAGTAAATCTAGACTTGTCATGGACACAGTGTTCAGCTGAGAATGCAGAAAGCAGAATTTCCTGATTTCTACTTGCGTCAGTTACATCGCAGAGACTATATCCCACATTAATGGCAAATAAATGTAGACAGCTTGCTCTGACAGTGTTGCATGAACAGAATATATCCTCTATAGACCTAATCTAACTCACTTACAGGTTTGATAGCTATGCCTTTTAAAATGTCCTGTATGTTGAGTTGAAGATTGTAATTTAACTCCCCCAATTCCCCTATAGAAAAGAACACTCAGCTGAGTAAACATGTGCATTTCAATACGTATAGGGAAGTGAGCTAAGCTTATCTCCCAGGGGAGTAAGGGAATGGTCATGCTGAAATCCAGCATGCCCAATGCTTCTTGCACAGATGACTACAGATACAGTATTTCTCACTGCTATTGTGTAATGGACGTTAATATACATCTATTTGCAGTAGAAAATTAAAATGTAATATTTTATGAATTACTTTCACATGCAAGAAATACAAATATGTCCTTAGACTCACCTTGACATCATTGCTGTTCATTCTAGTTCCTTCTTTACCTACAAAAATGTCATCTATGTCCACGAGAATGAAGCGATCCAGGGACATCATGAATTTATGTTCAGAAAGAAAAGATAAAGCATCCACAAAAATAAGCTTGTGTAACCAAAAGTTCAAATTATTGCCAAAGAAGATCCTTTGAATACCATCATGAAGACCCAAGTCATGAATAACGGTGGCAAATAAGGACATTTTAGACAATTGTGGTGGAGCACCAACGGGCATCTTTATTTTGGAGAAAACAATGGGTTGGTATAGCGAGTTGTTAACTTCAAAGACAGTCCATTCATTTCCAAGTAAATGACTTTTGCCTGTTTTGGAAGGTTTTGTTATGTGAAGCACAGCCGTGTTGGGATTAATACAAAAGTTTTTGACTGCCATATTACTATGGATCATAAATGGGAAGCCCTTACGATGAAAATTTTGAATGCCGTTTTCTGTACTCTTAAGAAAACCAATAACGTTAACTCCGTACTGAAGACAATATTTATCCAGAAGTTCCTTATTCCATGTGTCCATGTTCATGTACTTCAAAAAATTTTCATAAATGATAAGTGCATATTTTCCAACATGGTTTTCTGTAAGTGGTGGAATGTCACCTTTTCCAGGAGCTATTTCTGCATGGAACTTAAATCTAATGGATTCAAGAATACCAATAATGTCTTGTCCAAGTTGAGAATACTGACTCTCTATAAAAACCAAGATAACAGGCTCCATTTTTAATGAAAGAGTTGGTTTTCCCGTTCTCTGTTCTACCAGTTTATAAGGCAGAGATTCAATATCTCCACATTCTATTTCCATTGTAGAGTCAGTAATGTCATTTTCCTGCTTATATCCTGTGTATAAATAATAGGCAGAGATTACAATGCTTACCATGCAAAAAGTGGCAAGCAGAAGGATTGTTCTTTGAAAATGTCTGTGAAATTTCATGATATAATTCATCGTGGGCTAATTGTTGTAAAGAGTTTCAGAGATCAAACAGGATTTAGTATCTCATTTCAGTCCAGTCAAATAATTTATGTAACCATTGCAGCACATCTGTCGCTTCCTAAAACACTTCAGAGAATGTGAAAACTGAAAGAAAGAAAAAAAATTATTTTAGTTGTTACATCTTAGTTGCTTACAAAGGGTTTCGCTTCATGACATAGTTCCCAGTTTGTAGTTTTAGAAAATATGTATTCATTTTTAGATATAGAGCATAGTGCAGTGAATCAGTGATGGCGATGTTGACCTGCATCAAGTGAAATTAGTGCACTTTGACTTATCGGCAGGCTGGATTGCTGAAAGAAACATTGTTTGAAGTGTTGTATAAACAACTTTTCATAAGTCAATAGTACAAATAAAGATAAGAAACTTTGCAATATAACTTATTAGAGAAAAATGCCTCTTTCTCCACCTATCAGGCCCCTCTCCCCCCCTCACAATTGCTTAACTGATCACACTCATAGGCCACCTGCACACGGCCGGGTTGGATCCCCTGCCAGAAATCTCGCAGCGGGACCCAACCCATGCCCCTGCAGGGACCAGTGCGGGTTTCACCTTTTTCCGCGGCTTCGGCTCTGTGATGTGCCGGCTGCTAGCGCGCCGGCGCATGCGCAGAGAAGAGCCGTGGCACCAGAAGGGACATTTCTGTGCGAGCCTCTGCGAGACCCACACAGAAATAGAGCATGTCGTGATTTATTTTCCACGTGTATTTTCTCGCGGACAAATCGCGGCAGTCTGCATAGGATTGCGTTTTGCAATGCAATCCTGTGCAGGTGGGCATAGGCGGAAATTCTGCGGGAAATCCCACCGCAGAGTTTACGCCCGTGTGCACGGCCGTGATGGGCTCCGCAAGCAGAATACCACAGCGGAAACCATCACGGTATCCCCCCAAAGACCCCATACTTACCTCCGGATTCGCTGCGCGAAGTCCCGCATACTGCATCGGCACGCATGCGCAGTACAGCGCATAACGCGCCGGCGGTGTCACTTGACATGGCGGCAGCGGCATTTGATGCAGCCGGTGGTGGGCGGGGCACGTATTCATGCTATACTTCCGTTGTGCTACAATGGAAGCCGTCCGTGCGTATTCCGGTGGCAAATAGGACATGCTGTGGGTAATTACCCGCTGCCGAATTCCGCGGTGGAATTCTGCAACATGTACATTGAGCTATTAGGCTGTGTGCATTAGGCCCAATTCACTGATGAATCTACCCTTGTAGAGGATGAGGTGGTTCATCTTCGCTAAGAGACCTATGGAGAGAAGGAGCAGGAGACTAGTTGGTATGGTGTCTCCTATATACAGCATACAGAGGAGATCCATGAATGAATGGTCAATGTAATGTTTGACCGATACATGTCCTCAGGTGGGAGATTCACTCATTGTGATATCCATAGGCCTAATCAGACTTATGAACAAAGGCTAACAAAGGATCGATTATGTTAGTACATGTAGGTGTTAGTGTCTTACTTTTTAGTGTACATGTTAATGTTTTACTAGTATATAAAACCAGGAAGCTCTGTAAGTTATGGCTAACACAATCATTTCAAGCTATGAACAGTAAACAAGCAGCACGACGGATGTACAATTGGATAATATTGATACATTATTAATAACACCACAGCTACTAAAAAAGCAGTATGCTCATGGGGTTGAACATATTTGAAAGAATAATCAGTATAGATAATTCAGGGCTGTCTAAAAAAATGGAAAACTGTGAGTTTACGAATTAAAATTTTAGAAACTGTATTGTGGCGACTTTAGGGAAAACAAAGATGCGGGAGTTAGAAAAGAGGTGAAAGCCACAATATATTTTCAATAGCTTAATAAGTGTGGGCAGTAAAGGAAAGAGCAGGGTTAACTCTTATGTAAACAAAGTAAGCAAGAATGACTGTGATAATGATGTAATCACCTAAATACTAATTTACAGATGGATTTCAGGCATCTAATCTTATTATTACAACTTAGGTATATATAGGGACATAGCATGGGTGAAAAAAAAGATATATGTCCATTATATTCAACTAAAGAAAGGCAATGCTGTGAGCAAAAGAAAAACAAAGGAATTCTTTACTCCTGTTGATCCAGAAGAAGGTAAAACTTCCCTAAGATTCCAGAGTTATTATTATTATGCAGTACAACACAAGCACAAGATCCCAGCTTTGGTAGTTTGTCTTCACATTGCATCGGGAACCGCCCAGGAACCTAGGATAATATTATGTATAAATGTTATGTGTGCAGAGCCCAGCAGCGTGCCCTTTTGTGACTTACAGATATTAATTTTAAGGATATTGAGTTGTTTCAAGTGCTGGTCAACGTCTTTTGGCATGGCACCCAGCGTGCTGATTATTATTATTATTTTATGCTCTACCCAGACTGTATTCACTTCATTTCAGGTCAACATTGGAATTCCCGATCCAATTTTTTAATCTCAGTTAAAGGCACACAAAAACACACTAGGACCAAAAAGAAGCCAACTGACTTATGTGTACATTTTTTGAATGGTATTAGCAAGTACCTAGCATGAAAACATAGGCAGACGCAGAGAGAATGTAACATTTCAACACAAATGTTGTCTAAGTTGGTATCAAATAAATTATATGTTGCAACTCTTAATGCCAATCTGAATGGAGAGAAACTACTATATTATATTATCAATTAAAACCATCAAGATATAATGCATAAGGATTCAAAAGGAAACATAAACTCATATTAAACTGCTTTAGAAGTTTCAAGACCTTCACTATAAACGTGTACTATAAATTCTGAAGAAGGAACAGGAACAGCACTTTATAGGGCATAATGTCTATAACAGGGTTGGGTTTATACTGTAGCTGCCATTGTTAAGAAGCTACACTCAGCTAGGGCAGTTATACTCGGAGCACAACATTGAAGAACATATAACCTGTAGCAGAGGCGTAACTTGAAGCTCCTGGGCCCCAATGCAAAACTTGTAACAGGACCCCCAACTATAATGATTTACTCATAGTACTGGGTTCCCTATATGGAGAAGAGAGGCCTTATGGGTCCTCCTAAGGCTCCTGGGCCCGGGTGCAACCGCATCCCCTGCATCCTCTATAGTTACGCCTCTTACCTGTAGCCCTGCTCTCTCTCCACTAAAGACCCTTTTACACGCAAAATAATCTTTCAAATGACTGAAAGGTTGAAAGATTTAGCAATCTATTTGCATAAAGTGCTAATGGACAAGCATCTTCATTTGCATGTAAAAGGGCCTCCAGGAGTGGTTTGAAGAGCCCATGTGTCACTTTTATCAAATATGAATCCAGCTCCTGCATTTACCATAGATAAGGCCTAAATCAGGTAATGCCCTTATTTCAATTGATTCATTTGAAGATGAATGATTGCTTCCAGGGATGAAAATAGTGTTTTATGCAGGCACTGTACAATGGCACACAGTGTAAAGTACCTACGGAGCTGTAATGTATCAAGGTTCTGTTTTAGTAATCATGTTTACTTGTTCAATCAGCTAATATTAAAATTGCAAATATATGAGCTTCAGCCTAAGATGATACAGAAAAATCATATTAATTTGCTTCACCAATTAGATGGATCTCTGTTATGAATGTACTTTCAACTTTTGTTCTATATAGAACTTGCCATTAAAACATCCACTATTACCTGAGAAATACAGCTACATTACTTGTAATTACTCTCAAAGGTAACATGATAGACTGGCTTGCTTGATTTCATGGAAGTATTATAATTGATGGGTGTTACATTAGCACATTGTGCAAGCAAAATCCCATGCTGTTCTAATATAATGTGTGACTACAATATTACTGAATGGTCAGTTTCTTGAAAACATTAAAAACTGCCACAGTATTTTTATTTCAGTCAATTAAAGTGCACAGTGGAATTTATGCCTTACATCTCTGTAGTGTCTATGCTTTGTATAAGATTGCCTGAAAGTGTCTTTTGCACAATAAAATGTTATCCTTGGCTCGTCTTCTAGGAAGAAGAAAGCTCCTGCCCCCTCCCTACCCCTTGTTGACTGCCAGCAATGGGAAGGGGCAGAACGGGGCGGGAGCTTAGCAACTAGCTTCCACCCTGTTCCGCCCCCTCCCATTGCAAATAGCTGGCAAGGGGTGGAGAGGAGAAGGGAAAGGGGTGGGAGTTTAGCACATGCACTGCTAAACTCCCTCCCACCTCCCTTTTCCAGCAGCTCCCTTAGGAGTCTATGGGAGCCTCCGCCATATTCCGGGCAGTTCCTGAACTAGCTTTCCTGGCCGGCGTAAAAGCGCCGGCTGAAATGCACACCATATGTGCTATCTTGGCTGGCTGGGAGCTTTTACGCCGCGGGAATACTCCCATCTGAACTAATGCATTATAAACCAATGCATCGGATGGGCAGTGTATATCGGCCAGGCGTGAAAGTGTGGCCAATATATGCTCCTGTGAAAGAGCCCTTATGAAGACACTAGAGATGAGCGAGCATACTCGTCCGAGCTTGATACTCGTTCGAGTATTAGGGTGTTCGAGATGCTCGTTACTCGTGACGAGTACCACGCGATGTTCGGGTTACTTTCATTTTCTTCCCTGAGAAATTTGCGCGCTTTTCTGGCCAATAGAAAGACAGGGAAGGCATTACAACTTCCCCCTGCGACGTTCAAGCCCTATACCACCCCCCTGCAGTGAGTGGCTGGCGAGATTAGGTGTCACCCGAGTATTAAAATCTGCCCCTCCCGCGGCTCGCCACAGATGCATTCTGACATAGTTCAGGGAAAGTGCTGTTGATGCCGGAGCTGCTATAGGGAGAGTGTTAGGAGTTATTTTAGGTTTCAAGAACCCCAACGGTCCTTCTTAGGCCATAGAAATCGCAGATCGCACCTATGTGCGATCTGCGATTTCTGTTCTCTTCTCTATATGCGCTCAATGGGGCCGGCGCCAGCAGCGCCGACCCCATTGAGAACATATAGAAGACAAATCATTCTTCTCTGCCACAGCTGTAACAGCTGTGGCAGAGAAGAACGATGTTTGCCCATTGAATTCAATGGAGCCAGCAATACAGCAGGTTCCACTAAAAGCAATGGGCTGCCGGCGATCGCGGGATCAATTGTCGGGAAGGGCTTAAATATATAAGCCCTTCCCTGCAATTCATCCAGAAATGTGTTACAATAAAAATATATACCGTATATACCGGCGTATGAAGCGACGGGGCGTATAAGACGACCCCCAACTGTCACCTTATACGCCGGTAATACAGCGGAGCAAATAATAAAATTCATTACTCACTTCACCGGGCACTCTGCGGTGCTCCTGCAGGCTGTCGCTCCCTCCTGGTCCCCGGCAGAGCATTGCTTTCTGGACGCAGTGGTTGAAATCCCCGCCTCCAGAAACACACATGCCTTCAGCCAATCACAGCCATTCAATGACATCATTGTCATTGGCTGTGATTGGCTGAAGGCACGTGTGTTTCTGGAGGCGGGGATTTAAAGCCCTTCGTCCCGAGTAACGAGCACCCGAGCATTTTGGTGCTTGCTCATCTCTAGAAGACACCCATCTGCAGACAGCTATTGTCGTGTTCAGTGCAGAACAGGGAACTGGTTGGTTTAGACAATTACAGCTAAGATGTCTAGTATGTTAAATGTAAACGAGTAGGTTATTTTCCACCTGCTATTCCTACATAAGATCATTAATAAGTAAGTTATGGCTCTATTACAATGATATTATAATTTCTTTATTTGCAGGAGCCATGATTGATTGACTATGTTTCATAGTCCAATCAAAGTGTGCATGTGTCTCAGTTGCTAGCACGTTTTCCTCTTCCTGCTGGGGACATAGGTTCAAATCTTATTAAAGATAACATCTGCATTGATAGGGAAAAATGCATGCACATACAACATTTTACAGTTGTTTCTGGCTAAAAATGGGCTCACTTTATTGCCCGATTGATCACGACAAGCAATACTAATCCTGACATTTTTCTTGCTGGAAAGAATAGTGCAGCTTTTGTAATAAAGCAGAACTGTTACAATCTGACTAGTGGCACACTTCAAATAACAGTGCAATGTTTAAAGTCACTCTTCACTACAACTCATAATGCTATCAATGTTTATCTATGGCGACTGCATGGCCGTGTGCTCGATTTTATGTTCCTGTTTACAGTGGGTGTGGTTACCAAAACTGAACTTAATAATTTACAAAAATGATGATGGGAACTTGTCTTTTTCTTGTCTTTTTCCTCCACAGGTAAGGTAATAAATGTCACATTGCTAAGGGCCTCAATAGGAAAAAAAATTGTATAGTGCCAACTTATCCCACAGCACTTTCAGATAATTAAATTATCTGAGGCGCTGTTGTGGAATATTCCATCCAGTGTGAATACTTTTCTTTCCTGCTGGATCGACTTCTGGCTTTTGCTAAAAAAAAACTGCATGAAAAATTACCACAAAAACTTGTGTGTGAAACCATCCTTGTATGCTTTATAGCTCCATAATTGGCCTACAGCTAACATTTGGCTTTGGCATTTTTGACACACAAAACGTAGCAAATGTATCGGGAATAATGTAGCATTTTTTCCTAAAAACATAATGTATGAAACCACACTTAATACAAATTCTTATTTCACTTTGTAACATACTATTATCTATTATCTCCTGGGTTAGGCTCTGTGCACACTAGCGCTAGGGCTTTCCATCACTTTCTTCTGTTTTTAGATTAGAGAAATGGAAGCAAGACATTTCTGTTTTTTCCCCATGGTTTTCAAAAAAACGGAGAGATTTCAGTTTGCTTCTCCTCCATTATGTTTCCTTTTTTAACAGATCAAATAGTGCTGCAGACTGTTATTTGTTACATAAAAAAAAAACTGAAACAGAATTTAAGCTATGTTTATTTCGGTTTTATTTCCATTTCTCTGCTCCAAAAACGGAACAAAGAGAAAGAAAACCATAAGACTAGTATGAAGTTACACGCAACTTCATAGAGATCAGTCACTACCAGAGGCATAACTTGAAGCTCCTGGGCTCCAATGCAAAACCTGTAACATGACCCCCAACTATAATGCTTTATTCATAGTACTGGACTCCCTATATGGAGGTTAGAGGCCTTATGGGGCCCCTAAGGCTCCTGGGCCCGGGTGCAACCGCATCCTCTATATCCCCTATAGTTACACCAGTGGTCACTACTTAAAAACAGCTTACATACAACTTTGTATGAGTTTGATGTATTTCATCAGTAACTCGGATCACTCCCCTCTCCATTTTCTTGACTTTGTCCTTATTTTGTTGTAACCCCTTTTTGTTGCTACATGTGATGAACTTCAGTTATTGTCGTGTGAAGCACTCTATTGCGGTGCCCAAAACACATGTGCCCCAAGCAATATAAGGAACTTTCAAGTTTCTGATTCAAGAATAGAGAAATCTAGCACCACTAGATATCAATAATGTCTTCTGTTTTATTTAAAGGAGATGTCCCGCGCCGAAACGGGTTTTTTTTTTTTTAAACCCCCCCCCCGTTCGGCGCGAGACAACCCCGATGCAGGGGTTAAAAAAACCACCCGCACAGCGCTTACCTGAATCCCGGCGGTCCGGTGACTTCAATACTTACCGCTGAAGATGGCCGCCGGGATCCTCTATCTTCGTGGACCGCAGCTCTTCTGTGCGGTCCACTGCCGATTCCAGCCTCCTGATTGGCTGGAATCGGCACGTGACGGGGCGGAGCTACACGGAGCTACACGGAGCCCCATAGAGAACAGCAGAAGACCCGGACTGCGCAAGCGCGGCTAATTTGGCCATCGGAGGCCAAAAATTAGTCGGCACCATGGAGACCAGGACGCTAGCAACGGAGCAGGTAAGTAAAAAACTTTTTATAACTTCTGTATGGCTCATAATTAATGCACAATGTATATTACAAAGTGCATTATTATGGCCATACAGAAGTGTATAACCCCACTTGCTGCCTCGGGACATCTCCTTTAATGTTACGATATTAAAATTCAAACAGGGTAACAATATACAAAATAGCTTTGAAACTTTTTCTTTAAATAAACACAGCTATTTCCTTTTAACCCCTTATTGCATCAGTGCCTTACTGAGCTAGTTCTTGTAAGAAGTATTTTAAAAAAAAGATGTAAGAAAAGAAATAACTGCAATAACTAATATTTACCATAAAGATGAAACATTTCTCAAATTAAAGATTACAAATAGAGATGAGCGAACGTACTCGGTAAGGGCGATTTCGCAATCGAGCACCACAATTTTCGAGTACTTCACTACTCGGGTGAAAAGTACTCGGGTGTGCTGTGGGTGAGCGGGGGGTTGCAGCGGGGAATGGGGGGGAGAGGGAGAGAGAGAGGGCTCCCCCCTGTTCCCCGCTGCTACCCCCCACTCCCCTCTGCAACCCCCCGCCCCACAGCGCACCCGAGTACTTTTCACCCGAGTAGTGAAGTACTCGAAAATCGCGGTGCTCGATTGTGAAATCGCCCTTACCGAGTACGCTCGCTCATCTCTATTTACAAATACAAAGTAGACACCAGCGCAGTATTACTGTATACGTGTCCTAATTATATGATCAAAAGTACAATGTAGAACAGATTCTGGATACGATCTCTATCTATGTTAAAGGTAATTGAAAACAATTAATGTAACATTCTGAAGTATTTTGCAGCATAACTGATTTGCTTAGGAAATCTATAATTATTTCAATAGAGATAACAAGAACACGATATCCAGATACAATTTGCTTCTGTGCCGTTTCCATAGATACTCAAGTGGCTAAACATTTTATTATTGCAAATCATTTCTGCTTCTTGGCATAAAAATATTTAATTTTGGTAAATTATTGGACAATGAAGTCACTTACTCAGTAATTATTTATATCTATTTATTTATCCATGTATCTACGCTTAGATGTAGCAGGTGGTAACATTGCTGCATTAACGTAGCATGTCATGGCACACTATGTTATTTGTTTAGTGTGGGCATTTAAGTGATTGACGGTCGTGTTGTGCAAATAGCGTATTCGCATTATGTTAACCCCCGGAGCACAGCACGCTGGTTCTGTTAATGCTTGTTACATGTGTATAGGCCGATGTTTACCAGTACATCAATTAAATGGGTATTCCCTTCTTATAAAATGATGGCATATCCTGAGCACACTGACATATGGTATTACTTCATTATTTATTGACAGATTGACCTCTAGGACAATAACTGATCCTAAGAGTTAGGCTAGCTTCACATGGGTGATCACGATTTTGACGCTTGAAGTTTGCGGCAAAATCGCGTCTTTGTTCCCATGATTCAGTGATGCTTTTTTGGAGAATAATCTGCCACCCATGATAAAATTGCATAATTTTTTTAATCGCAAAATTCAATAGGGCTTTTTATTGTTAAAATCACATCGCAATTCGCGATAAAAAGAAGCCTCCATAGGGAAACATGGGAAATAAAAAAAATTGTGCATCGCAGAAGATAGGACATACTGCGATTTTTTTTTTGTCCCCATTGCATCAGTGAAAACATTGCAGATGGGAAGGAAACCATTGTAAATCATTGGTTTCCTAATCTGCTTTTTACTGACTATCGCATCAGGCAAAAATTGCACGGAAATCGATTTTCTTGCCCATGTGAAACGACCCTAAAGGGGCCTTTTCGCTGCTTTCTCTACAGCGAATTGTAGCACAGTCACTTGACTAGGGCTTACTGCATTCATCTGCACAGCTGGGTAATTGGGAGCACCCTCTGCATAGAAAACGTACTAATGACTTTTTAACTTTTTGCATGTGTTGCGATGTGTACATATGGATACTGGCATTGAGACGACTATACAGGTTGTCATGTGCAAAAAGGCATAATAAAAAAATAAAATAAAACAACCCTATAGTCCTGGAAAACAAAGATGGCTGCACAGCTTTTCTGACTACCCGATGTACACTGTGTGTTAGTATGTATCGGTAGTCTAAGACACTACATGCTGCTCTGACTGGCCAGCTTAAGTAGTTAGCACTGGTCAATCAAAGCAGGTGTAGTGTCTTAGATTAATTATGCATACAAATACACAGTGTACATCAGATAGTAAGCAAAACTGGTGCGGCCATCTTTTGCGTTCAGGCCTAGAGGGTCACTTTAAGGGCTCATTCACATCAGTGTGTGGCTTTCCATTGTTCTCCTGCTGCTAGAGTGTGATCACAGTATTCCATCTCTGCCTATATTCAAGTAATCTATCTGGATGTTTTTTCTTATAGACTATATTGGACATGATATTGTGAAACTTTGGGTTATTATGCCTATGTAATGATGCTTTGTGTTTTGGATCACTGCTCGCTAAACAAGCCAATCATGCTTTGACTTGTTAACAGACGACTGAACAGAAAAGAAAATTTCTGGTGAAGTGAACAAACAAAACTTTGACATTACAATACAGTATGTATTGTTACAGGCGTCCCTTTAAACAGCTGGATTAAGTATCCTCTAAACAAGTCTGAGGAACGGTATGTTAATTTTTGAATGATCTTCATTAGTGATGAGCGAACGTGTCCGTTACGGACACATCCGCACCCGGACACCGGCTTTGCCGAACACTGCAGTGTTCGCGCGTAAAGGTCCGGGTGCCGCCGGGGGGCTGGGAGATGCGCGGCGGCGCGGGCGGCAGTAGCGGGGAACAGGGGGGAGCCCTCTCTCTCTCCCTCTCCCCCCCACTCCCCGCCGCACCCCCCCGCGCTGCCACGGCGGCCCCCGAACTTTTTCGCCCGAACACTGAAGTGTTCGCAAAGTTCGGTGTTCGGGCGAAAAAGGGGCGGGGCCGAACGTGTTCGCTCATCTCTAATCTTCATCATTTGACTTGAGCGTTAATATTTATCATATTTGCCTTTTTTGCTGAAATGTGTTGCCCAACCAAGACAAACACTGCCCATATACTCTAATAAGGTACGTGAATATTATATAAGGGGTCTCTGCTCGCCTCTATGAGCCGGAGCAGATAGTCATAAGCAAATAACTACTCTCATTCTAACAGACAAGGACCATTCACGTATTACATGGAAGGTCATTCATCTGAAAGGCCACAATGTACTGCTAAATTTCCACTGCCAGGCAGCTACAGGGCAAATGCATAGGTGGCTGTTTCCTCCCCAGGCAAAATCAGCTGCTTCACAAGAGCCGAAGCTATGGCGACAATCATAGTAAAGGAGTTGTCAACTGTGAGACGATCCCTTTAATAAAACCATGTCATCTATTTTAAATTTGGTCGTACAAGACCAAGCAGTCACCATTTAATCTAATAAATATGTATGCATATAAAGGGTTAAGGCATTCAGTTGTCAGCTGTAATAAATATGGAAAGAAGATATATTTCGCCTAAGGAAACAAATCTCTTTTCTTTTGACTGCCTAGCTGCTATCATTTTAGCAATGGCAGGAAAAAAAATTAGAATTCCAATAGTTGAATATAGAATGTAATCTGTTTTCTAGTATTTAGCTGATTCGGCATTTATAGACCTTACATTATAAATTAGATCAGGCCAAATGACTGATAATTAACATGTAAATGACTGAAAATGTTGAGATGTTGAAAGACGAATGCTATCCATTTAAGGAATGTATAATTCAGCAAACTCTATATTTAGCACTAGGCCATTACTTACTACTACCAAAAAAAATTTGCCTGGTGCATCCTAGCATAAAATCAAATCTGCTTAACAGACAAAACTGCTAATTGACTGGATGAGCTCTTCATATTTATTATTCACCAACATAAACCGTGAAACCATTTTACAAGCTCTATAAATATATAAAACACAATCTGCATTTAGCTACAAGGTATATTGTAAAATCCACTGTAATAATATGTTTCTAATGTCTCCCAGATGTGACAAATGTTAGAGAAAAAAAAGAATAGTCTGCTTTCTAGTATGGTTTATCTACTCTTAAATAGACACATTGGGACTCGTATATAGGACTAGAACCCACTTTTGCTACACAATCATTTTATAAATGTGTTCAGTTAGAGTAAATGAAGTCAAGAGGTCGACTCAGCAGATTCATTTAAACTGTTCATGTATTGCCTAAGTGGAGTCTAAGGGACCTTTCACATGGAACGGAATTATGCCACAGGATGCAGCCAAAGCTGTGGAATTCCACACCAAAATCCACAGATCTAACTGTGGATTTTGATGTAGAATTGCAGGCAGGGGTATTTGGAGTCTGCAAAGAGATGCAACCCAAGGCAGGTCCTGTGGTCATTATTCTTTTCTTGCATTGATTTAGTTGTAACATATCGTACTGGTTGGAAAAATATCAAAGCTGATGCTCTTTCTAGGAGTTTTGTTCTAGTTTTTTTTAGAAGAACCTCCTGTGCCCGTTCTGTCTGAAGGGGGGAGTTGTGCCATCTGTGACTCTGGATCTGGAGGAGCAGATTCGTAAAACTCAGGATCTGGCTCCTTCGGGTCTTCCAGACGGAAAGCTCTTTGTCCCGTTAGACTAAAGATTGCAATTACTATCTGAAATGCATAATTCTGTTCCGGGGATTAAAAATACCATGAGACTTATAACGAGAACCTATTGGTGGCCTTCTATAAGATGGGATGTTTACAGTTATGTATCTTCTTGCGATGTTTGCACTAGAACCAAATCCCCTTGGAATCTCCTGGCTGGGAAGTTGTTGCCTTTGCCTATACCAGAGAAACCTTAAACCCACTTGATCATGGATTTTATGACTGATTTATCTTCCTTTGAGGGGAATTTTGTTGTTTGGGTGATGGTGGATCAGTTCAGCAAGATGTGTTATTTAGCGGCTCTCCCTTGTCTTCCAGACACAAATACTTTGGCTAAACTATTCTTAACTCATATTGTCAAATGTCATTGGTTGCCATTAAATATTATCTCAGATTGGGTTGTTCAGTTTGTGTCCAAATTCTGGTGCCCACTGTAACATTGTTTGGGTATCCAGCTGTTCCCCCCCCCCCCTGCATATGATCCTTATATGAATATTCAAACAGAAAGATGTAACCAGAGTTTTGAACAATACTTACTGTGTTTTGTTTCTGACAATCAGGAAAACTGGGCATGGTATTTGCCTTTGGTAGAGTTTGCACTGAACAATAGGTTTCTCGAGTCTACTGGTACTTCTCCTTTTTTCTGTTATAGATACAATCCATGTTTTGGTTCATTTTTAGAGATGAGCGAGCACCAAAATGCTCGGGTGCTCGTTACTCGAGACAAACTTTTCACGATGCTCGAGGGTTCGTTTCGAGTAACAAACCCCATTGAAGTCAATGGGCGACCCGAGCATTTTTGTATATCGCCGATGCTCGCTAAGGTTTTCATTTGTGAAAATCAGGGCAATTCAAGAAAGTGATGGGAACGACACAGAAACGGATAGGGCAGGCGAGGGGCTACATGTTGGGCTGCATCTCAAGTTCCCAGGTCCCACTATTAAGCCACAATAGCGGCAAGAGTGCCCCCCCCCCCGCACTGTCAGCATAAAGATCGTTCTCCTCTGCCACAGCTGTAACAGCTGTGGCAGAGAAGAACGATGTTAGCCATTGAATTCAATGGAGCCGGCAATACAGCAGGTTCCACTGAAAGCAATGGGTTGCCGGCGTGCGCGGGATGAATTGTCGGGAAGGGCTTAAATATATAAGCCCTTCCCTGCAATTCATCCAGAAATGTGTTACAATAAAAATATATACCGTATATACCGGCGTATAAGGCGACGGAGCGTATAAGACGACCCCCCAACTGTCACCTTATACGCCGGTAATACAGCGGAGCAAAGAATAAAATTCATTACTCACTTCCCCTGGCGTTCTGCGGTGCTGCTGCAGGCTGTCGCTCCCTCCTGGTCCCCGGCAGAGCATTGCAGGGCTTTAAATCCCCGCCTCCAGAAAACACACGTGCCTTCAGCCAATCACAGCCATTTAATGACATCATTGTCATTGGCTGTGATTGGCTGAAGGCACGTGTGTTTTCTGGAGGCGGGGATTTCAAGCCCTGCGTCCAGAAAGCAATGCTCTGCCTGGGACCAGGAGGGAGCGACAGCCTGCAGCAGCACCGCAGAACGCCAGGGGAAGTGAGTAATGAATTTTATTTTTTGCTCCGCTGTATTCCTGGCGTATAAGGTGACAGTTGGGGGGTCGTCTTATACGCCCCGTCGCCTTATACGCCAGTATATACGGTATATATTTTTATTGTAACACATTTCTGGATGAATTGCAGGGAAGGGCTTATATATTTAAACCCTTCCCGACAATTCATCCCGCGATCGCCGGCAGCCCATTGCTTTCAGTGGAACCTGCTGTATTGCCGGCTCCATTGAATTCAATGGGCAAACATCGTTCTTCTCTGCCACAGCTGTTACAGCTGTGGCAGAGAAGAATGATTTGTCTTCTATATGTTCTCAATGAGGTCGGTGCTGCTGCCGCCGGCCCCATTGAGCGCATATAGAGAAGAGAACAGGAATCGCAGATCGCACCTATGTGCGATCTGCGATTTCTATGGCCTAAGAAGGACCGTTGGGGTTCTTGAAGCCTAAAATCACTCCTAACGCTCTCCCTATAGCAGCTCCGGCACCAACAGCACTTTCCCTGAACTATGTCAGAATGCATCTGTGGCGAGCCGCGGGAGGGGCCGATTTTAATACTCGGGTGACACCTAATCTCGCCAGCCACTCACTGCAGGGGGGTGGTATAGGGCTTGAACGTCGCAGGGGGAAGTTGTAATGCCTTCCCTGTCTTTCTATTGGCCAGAAAAGCGCGCAAATTTCTCAGGGAAGAAAATGAAAGTGACTCGAACATCGCGTGGTACTCGTCTCGAGTAACGAGCATCTCGAACACCCTAATACTCGAACGAGTATCAAGCTCGGACGAGTATGCTCGCTCATCTCTATTCATTTTCCAAATTTATCTTTGAAATGCATGATGAGAATGAATTTTCATTCCATATTGAGACGGTTTGGGAGGAAGTTTAGAAAACTCTTAGGAGGTCAGTGAAAGATTACAAGATGGTGGCAGACAGAAATCAGTTCGAGGGTGTTATTTTATGTGTGGGAGATTTGGTTGTCCACTGGGACCATTAAGCTTAAATTACAATCTTTTAAACTGGGTTCACATTTCATTGGGACATAAAATTTAAGAAGTATGTTAGTCCTGTGAATAGGGAATCTCCCTCTCCTCCAAAATTTTGTGATTTTTGATGCATGTCCTTTTGTAAGGTTTTGCAAAACTGGAGTTGGGATTTTCTATGATATAATTCTGGGCATTTAAATTAGTTTGGGTAACAACATGGGCAATAAAACTATCTGAAAAAAACCTTCAAAAAGTCCACCCCTCTGAGCCCTGCTGTATTAAATTATATCTCAGAGTTCCCAGTAAAGTCAGGGATCTGGGCTCTGAAATTTTGTAAGGTAATCCATTGAGCATCAAATGATTTGAGGTCCTCTGAAGTGGCAGTCCTCGGACACCCTCTCAGTGGTACAGACTCGCTTGATGATGACAAGGATAATGGCAGAAAAGTGGGGTCATCCTAACTTGCTGAGTCTGACTCTAACATAAATATTGCATGAGTCTCCTCTGCAATAAAGTTCCTACGGGCCATACTATTGATATATAAATTTATTAAGCACCCCAAAAAAAACACACAAAAAAATATTGGGTGGAGGACCACAGGACACTGGGTGATAACTGGGATGGGGTGACCACAGGACAGGGTCGGAAACACAGAAGGAACTTTTGTTTTTTGTGTTTTCATTTTTACACTGACAAACCACACAGTGACTAACAATGAATGAGAAACTATAGAACTGGGACACAGCAGATATGCTGACTAACCACAGAATGGCTAACTACAGGACAGGGAGACAGTGATGGGAACACAGCAGGAACTTTTCTGTGGTTTTTTTTTTTAGGCTGACAGGATCAGACACTACAGTAAATACACTGACTAAACGAACACTACACTAACACACTTGGATTACTCTGAGTGCCATTATGGAGTCAGGAAGGAATTTTTTTCCTCCAGATTGAAGGTAAACTGGCTTCTGCCCACTGTTTTTTTGCCTTCCTTTGGATCAACAAGGAAGGGGGATAGAAACAGGCTGAACTGGATATACATTTGTCTTTTTTCAGCCTAAGGGCTCAGTCACTCGGGCTGCTGCACCCTGATTGGTCAGTTAATGCTCACTGGCCAATCACATTGATCTCTGGGGCAGGACTGCTGTGACTAGTTTACCAGTGGCAAGTAGTGATAGGCTGCTAATATGTTAATCACCGTGATTGCAAGCGTGGTAACACTCTAAACACAGGGTGCAAGCTTACATCCTGTTGCGCTAAGTACCATGCACCCATGGCATAAACTTACATTTTGTGTCGTTAAGGGGTTAATAGTCATCTGTAATTTATCGTAGTGGCGCATGCCGAATGAATAACCTTTCTTCCTCATGTTATCATTAACTATCATCATCTTATCACTGGAAATACTTTACACCAAAAAAAAGATGTACACTGCAAATAAATTTATTGCATTTTACTATTTCTCTTAGCTGTGCCCAAAACGCGTTGTGACAAAATGATGGGAGTTGTAGTGGATGGGCGATATATTTCTCCCAGTCTTCTATAATTTTGTGAGGCAGCAAGTAGCAGACTCACCTGCTAGCTAATTAATGAGTCTGCTCTGGCATCAAACACCAAAAGCTGTGGGAGATGCCTTGTGCCAAAAACCTGTGTGAGTGCAGGGTCCATCTCTGGACTTGTGTTATTGATCATGTTAGGCTGGAAGGACTAGCCCACCTGTCCGTAGTTAGGACCGAGTTATGTAAAGTTAATGCTGGGCAGGCAGATGTTATTCTGTATTTTTACCTGAAGTGGCTGAGGTCTGTAAAGCTGCACTTTGAGTCAAAGAGAATAAATGTCATCTTGAGTTGGAAGACCCACATTCAGGCTGCTTGCTTTGAAAGTGTGACCCACGGTGTGCATCCCACGTGAATTCTACTGCAGTGTCTACAAACCAAATTTACCACTTTTCACCGCCATTTGAGCTAGTGTTCTGGTGTGTCATTCTTACAGATTCTGCCTCATTATGTTGTATAGGCTAGATGCTATTATTCTTTCTTCACTTGGGAATATTTGGAAATTTAATGAAAAATGTAACTCAAGTATTTCTTGCTATACCGTAATTCCACGTAGTATACTGGGTGCATGTATTCATGTATAATGAAAAGAATAAGAGGAAAACCACATGTAATAGCAAAACACCTGAAATGTAATAAAATGAGGTCGTCCACCAGATATAATTCAGATCAGTACATCTTCATGGAAGTAATGACAATGTACTATACCAAGTAATTGATTCTTGGAATGTCAAAAATGATCAACTATCTGTCAGAATAACGTATGAGGAATACATTACCCACGATAAATATTTTTAGCCAAGAGCTATGGGAAACTATTTAATTATATTCTTTAGTATGTGGTATTAAACACCTGAAGCTTAACAAGATTAGTATGACTGCTACTAAGCTATAAATCTCATTATAAGGTGTATTTGCAGCTGCGTTTGTGCATAAAAAATTTGCGCATGCAATACACAAAAAATGGAACCCAGTGATTTCAATGCATTCCTTCAAATGCGCATATTTGGCATATGCAATCATGTAGTGCAAAAAAAACAAAACTCTCTCATGCTCTATTTTCCTGTGTATTTGTGCAGGGAAAGACCACATATTCAACTCTTTAAAATAATTGGTCATATCAATGGCTGAGAGCATCTGTGCACACGGGTCGGAAGGAATACCATCTCTCCTAATGTCCATGGCTGATTTGATTTACGGAATCCACGCGGGAGATCTGCAAATGAAGCCGCCCATAGGGAAACATGCAAAGTAGAAGAGTGGAGGAGGTGGTAGCATAAAATGATGCAGAGAATTATGTCATACAAAGGAACATGTTTATTTCGTCCAAGTTAAGATAGGCAACGTTTCGACCTATAATTAGGTCTTTTTCAAGCCAAATAACATAAGGATCAGGATATGCAGTCCATGTTCCACATATCCTGATCCTTATGTTATTTGGCTTGAAAAAGACCTAATTATAGGTCGAAACGTTGCCTATCTTAACTTGGACGAAATAAACATGTTCCTTTGTATGACATAATTCTCTGCATCATTTTATGCTACCACCTCCTCCACTCTTCTACTTTGCATGTCCTATGGGGCTTAGGTCCATAGCCCCTAGAGTGGCTTTGCATTTATTGCTGACACTTAAGTCTTGGAAATAATTTTTTCCTCCCCCCCGAGTGGATTTTTATCCCACGGGTTGTCTTTGCGAGTGCCGTGGTCTCCTCTCTTCTACAGCCATAGGGAAACATGGGCATCCGCAAATGAAATAAAGCATGCTGATTTGATTTTCAGATCTTCTGATCCGGAAAAAAAAATCGCACCATGCTCCATTGCAGTGCAGATCCCTCCTTGAAGTCAATGGAAGCCATCCGATCCGTGGCCCATGTTCAATTGAATTGCAGATGGGCCACAGATTCCACAGGAAAGCATGAGATTTAAGAAAAAAAAATATGTACTGCGCATGTGTGATGGCGAGCAGTGCCGATCTTGCGCAGTACAGAAAACCCGGAAGTACAGAGGTCTGGCGGATGCTGGCGCCGCTTGCCTGCACCGGTTTGCAGGGTCTTCGGCCATAGATAGAGTTAGATTGGACCCTGCATACAAGGCCTTAACCCTTTCCAATCCAATTTGTATCCTGGTTTTCCTAGGGGGCTTACTCTTTTTCTGCTGTTATACAACGGCGCTATACGCTGGCTAAAGCCAGTACTGCATGAGGTGACACGTTGGATAGGCTCTGACAGCAGACAGGCTTTTAATATACAGTAAGAGAACCCTGACGGACTTCTTCCAACATCAGAGCTGTACAGCCTTAAATCATAATGTCTTCACAGGTCAGACAGTGGATTGGAAAGGGTTAAGGAGAGCACCTAGAAGGTGAACGAAGAACACTTTGGAGGTGAATGGGGAGACTTATAAGGCCATGCAAACTTCTCTGGGAAATATATGCAAATGAGGAAGATGGAACAATACCTCTGGAGTGCCACCTATTGGATGGCAGCATTCCTTCAAATCAATCTCAGACCCTTTAAACAAGTATTTAAAACAATGATTGGGAATTGAAAACCGAGCCAGATATCCATACACAGACAGCTGTTTCGGGTTGTTTGCCCTTCATCAGTGTGCAGTAGAATTCTGGCTTGGCTAGTGAGAGGCCTATGATGTGAGTTGGGAGGGGTATCGTCTCTTCTTAAGGAGAGCACCTAAAAGGTGTGTGGAGACACCTAGGAGGTAAGTGAGGAGACTTATAAGCCCATGCATGCTCTGAGAAATACATGCAAATAAGGAAGATAGAACAATATCTTTTACATGCACAAAAGGTATAGTAAAATCGCTGTTGTGCATGTACATACCCAATGTGAAAACGCATACATTCATGTGAATCCAGCCTAAAGTGAAAGTGATGAAATAGCCCCAATGAATGTTCTCTATTGAGAATGTAATGGTATCACATCTTGACATGGAACTCCATTTTGTTAACAGACCTATCAGATAACACTATTGTCAGAAAAATGTCTGAAAGCCAGATCATGTGAGAGTGGCCATATTGAAAATAAAGATTGATAATCCCTAAATATATCTATCTATCTATAGGTGACCTACCATGTTTTTGCTACTGAATATAATAACCATGTCCTTCAGCCATAAATCAGCCATAAATATTCTACAATGTGGGCTTAAGTTAAGTGCAGAAAATTGTTCATGACAAAATTTTTGCCAACACAGATAATTCATTCATTCATTGTCACTAGGATAGTGTCCTATTCATTGAACTAGAATGTCCTAGCCGAATAATTTAATGTCATAGGAGGATTATGTAACATAAAACTAGGTAAGAAATGTTTAGCATGAATTTATATAGAATATGTATAAAACACTTCATTAGATAGAGTCCTTCATCATCTTTCTAGCTCTTCTGAAACTACACTATGCCTTTAGTCTTGGGCTACACTGTGACTTTGCAGTATCATGCTTGATGCATAGCATCTATTGTAAGTGAATGTGGTTACATAGTAAATTCAGCCTTTAGGATTTCTGTTGAATGTCATGCCACAATCACAGCAAATTGCAGATTGTAATGTGACCACTTTCATAACTTGCATTATAGCAGCGTGAAACCTGCAATTGTTGGACACGTACAAGTTGCTGTGTAGCCATAGTCTAACAACCCATGGATGAAAACAATAGACAGGCAGCTGTTTTGGGTGGCCTTAAAAGACTCCTCACTCACCTCTCAGGTGTCTTCTCACACCCCTTCTGAGTGCTCTCCTTGGGAAGAGGCAATGCCATCCTCCGACCCACTAACCCCCTAGGTGTCTCCACACAGTTTTTGGGTGCTCTCCTTGAGAAGAGACAATACCCCTCTTGACCAATGTTACAAGGCTCTTACCAGCCAAGCCAGAAACCTACTGCACACTGATGAGGGGCAAACGGCCCGAAACACCTGTCACTGTATGGTTTTCTGGCTTGGTTTCCTATTCCCAAACTTTGTTTTACAATCTTGTTTAAGTGTCATACATTGATTTAAAGGAATACTGCCATCCAATAGGTGGCTCTGCAGAGGTATTATTCCATCTTCCTTATTTGCACAAATTACCCAGAGGAGCATGCATGGCCTTATAAGTCTCCTCACTGACCTCTCAAGTGTCTTCCCACAGCCCTTCTGGGTGCTCTGCTAGGCGAGATATGATGTGCCCCCCTACCCCCCGAGCCACTCACCCTCTAGGTGTCTCCACACACTCACACAATTTTTGGGTGCTCTCCTTAGAGAGAGACGACACCCCTCTTGACCCATGAACTGTACCATGCATGCTGGTTTTAGGGGGGGCTGTAACTCTCATCACATTACAAGTAATAACAGTGTGCAGACTGCATTATTGCTACTGATTTGCTACAATAAAATCACTGTCTCACTAAGATTTGTAGAGATTTAAAGGGTCAGCTCAGCAACCTAATTGCAGTGTATGTGAATGAGAGACTGTCTTTGTTCTGGATGAAAGATGGTCACTGCTGTGGAGTTGCCATGAAGCAACTCCTACTGATGTATCTGGTGCAGCAGTGAGAGTGGACTGCTAAACTAGAAGTGGATACTGAGAAAATCTGGACGTGGTTGGGAACTGACTGCAAGGTTGTGAGGATACAACTGGAGGTTTCCTTGTCAAAGGACTCTATTACTTGTTGTTCCAGCTAGAGTGCAAGAGAAACAGCCGTCTGTTACTAAAAGTGATAACCGTCAGGAGCTATGTCGGATTTGTGTGCAAACAGACTTCTGCTTACAGGGATGTCCAGTTGCAAGGAAGACAAGTTGTTCCAACAGGATTGCATTGCACGATACAAAGCCAAGTGGACTGAAACTGGTAAGTAAGGCAGACGGCAGATAGCTGTCATAAGTGGGCAAAAAGACTTTTGCTGGATGTGTAGCAAAGTAAATGGATGTGCACCTGAATGTCTTCTGGCCAGGGGACCAGTAAAGCTCTATACAAGGACACATGAGTTGCTGGTGGGTGGAATCCCACTACTGTTGCACTTTGATCCCAACCAGGAGGTTTCAAAGGTCGGGCCAGAGATATTGCCCTTCATCTGGCTTAGTCAGGAGACTGATAAGATGGTGCTTATCATTTTTGGGTTTGTGTATGGAACTGTAATATACGAGCTTAATAAATGTGGAGTTCATTCTGAGCAAAGACTTTCCCTACTTTTGGCAACTTTGGGAGGGAGAGGATCATGTGCAACTTCCTTCAAAGTCTGCTGCACAACGATCTAATCAGGTGAGGAAGAAAAAAGTCTCTGAGCATATAGTAGTTGGAGTTCTACTGTTTGACAATGTGAACTCTGTCCAAGGTCTTACATCGGTGTGTCCTGAGTAGCTGCAGTGCTGCAAGACACGTCTAATGGCCCTAAGGTGCAGTGAGACCATTCCAGGCACTGGTAACATGGTACAGCGTGGACTTGCAAATTCTGATGCACTCAATGTTAAAAATGTGTTGCAGGATGTTTTTGCTGCAAAAGGATACAGAGTAAAAATTAGATAATGTTAATGCAAAACCATGTAAAAGGCATAACATGTTTTCTTGCAGTGGAATCTGCATGGTCTGAATTGGCGTCTAAAAAAATGTTTATGTGGGGAATAGCTCAAATGCACCCCTAGTGGTCAGGTTAACTAGCAGCAATAAAAGTGCTCTGTGTGATTCAGAGGATGTTACTGAGGTTAACCCAATAGATGCTGCCACCATCTCTGTCTTGGGTGAAAGTGTAATAGCAACCAGCTGGTTCCTGCACCTACAAAAGATAAAGCACTGTGTGCTGTGAGTATTGGTGAGCACTGTGAGCTGGTGAATGAGCAAAATACTGAGTCTGCTGCAGTAAGTGATGAGGTTCCATGAAAGATGGAAATGATCTCTACCTTCAAACTTAAATCCATACATGCTGTCTTTATAAGTAAGATGGAAATAACTCTGGCTAATAAGGTTAACACAGGAATGCCTGAAAGATGCGTTGAGGCATTGTTGCTAGCTGACCATAATAAACAGTTGCTGAGATGTGCATCTGAGCTAAACTGCCCCAAGGAGAAGATTATCAGTATTGAAGACAGTGTTGAGTCAGTTGACTTTGAGTGTGCACTGTCTTTAATGAAGGCAACTCCAGAACTGTTACCTACAGTTGCTAGAATGATAATTCCTTAAAGGGGTTGTCTCGCGGCAGCAAGTGGGGTTATACACTTCTGTATGGCCATATTAATGCACTTTGTAATATACATCGTGCATTAAATATGAGCCATACAGAAGTTATTCACTTACCTGCTCCGTTGCTAGCATCCCCGTCGCCATGGATCCGTCTAATTCTGATGTCTTCTTGCTTTTTTAGACGCGCTTGCGCTGTTCGGTCTTCTGCCTGGTGAATGGGGCCGCTTGTGCCGGAGAGCTGGTCACTGCGTCGTCATCGTAGCTCCGCCCCGTCACGTGTGCCGATTCCAGCCAATCAGGAGGCTGGAATCGGCAATGGAACGAACAGAGCCCATGGTGCACCATGGGAGAAGACCCGCGGTGCACCATGGGAGAAAACCGCAGTGCATCCCTGGGAAAGGACCGGTGGCCATCTTTGGGAGAAGATTTTTTAAAGTCCTTATTTCGTCGGATTGGTGAGTAGCAAGCGGTTTAAAAACCGCTTTAATTTGCTATTTTTTGCCAGGGGGGTGACAGGGGGAATGGGGTAAGGTAAAAT
The DNA here is from genome assembly GCF_035609145.1 of Eleutherodactylus coqui. Lineage (NCBI taxonomy): Eukaryota > Metazoa > Chordata > Amphibia > Anura > Eleutherodactylidae > Eleutherodactylus > Eleutherodactylus coqui. Next base: position 158,388,831 of record NC_089843.1, on the reverse strand, counting down.
TTTGAAGTTTGCCGCGAGACAACCCCTTTAAGAGTGAAATGAGGAAAAGGACAGAAATGTGTAATAATCTGAAAATTACATGTGATGAATTTGATGTGATTGCTGGCCAATCAAGGAGTGATTTAAGCAGTGCAGTTTCAGGTGAAACTGGTGTTATTGCTAGCAACCAAAGGTATAATGCATTAAAATGTGATGTAATAAAAATGTGGGAGGTACTGACATGTACTGAAAAATGTCAGTTTTCCCTGCCCAGGATATGGCACAGTAAATGCAAGGAAAATTTCACTCTATTGTCTAATTCACTATCTATTACAAGTACAGGGGCCAGATAGGAAAACAGAGAAAAGTTCCTGGGTTCTTTGGGAGGAGTAGATCCACAGTGGGATGGGAAAGAAGCCATTCACATCAAGAGTGGGACAGTGGTAGCTAGGCTTCAGGAGGAGCTAGCTAGTGTTAGGGTGAAGCTAGACCATCAGTGTGAGGTTAGTTCCAGTCTAGAAAAATAATACATTTCTTCAAATATCTTTCTGTTTCAGTTTCTTACAAGTTATGGGCTGACCAAGAAATTATACGGATGAAAGCAGAAGTGAATAATGCCCCCCTCAAATGTGCAGGTACGTGTCGAAATAGAAGTGTCGCTTAGTAAAAGAGAATTCAAATAAGAAATACTCCAAGCAAAATACAAAGTAAGAGAACTTGCAGAAGTTATCAGGCTGAGTGCTCATGGAGAAGAAGCACTGAAGCAATGGTTGTTAGCAGAAAAGGACTGCCAGATTATGCTCTCTCGCTGAGAAAGCCGAAAGGCAAAGGTCTGTGTAGAGGAAGAAGGCACCAGACAAAAGGCTGAAACAGGAAGGTTCCTGAAAGAGAAAATAAAGGCTGAAGTCTCATTGCAGCAGACGGCAGATGAGAATGAACTACTTAGTAGACTGTTGAAAGGGTAAGTGCTCCAAGTGAAGATGGAGACGAGAGAAATCCTTACGGAAAAGGCTGTATTGCAAGGGCTAATCATGCAGTTGTGTACTGAGGTAAAATACTTGTTGGCTGTCAATCAGCTTGTTATTAAGAAAGTTAAGAGGCATCTGAAAATTAAGCTTTCTGAGAAGGTGGGGAGTGACCATGATCTCAAAACACTGACGCAATGTTTGAGGTAAAGTCAAGCCATTAAGAAAGTCTGTTGTGCCAGCATGGAGCAAAGATGCAACAGTGTTTGAAAAATCCATGATGTCAATGGTGAAAGAAAAGCTTAGTCAGAGTCCCACAATGGGTAATATAGAGGAATGTGATGGGGCTATGGAGCAGAACCCAACAACAAGGAGTGCCTGTTTCAAAATTCAAGCTGCTGGTCAGATGACTGCTGGTAATATACCTGCTTAAACACTTTCCCTGACAAATATTTTTTTAAGGAGACTACTCTCAAGCCTCATTTACTTAACTGCATTCCTACATATCCTCCCCCACCAGCACCTCCTAAAGCTAAGGCTGTAGGGCTTTTCACCTGATGTACTTCTTCAGGCTCAAAGTTCCAACCTCAAAGACATTATCTGAAAGACACCTAAACTTTCTCTTCACTATAACTGGTACCGTATATACCGGCGTATAAGGCGACGGGGCGTATAAGACGACCCCCCAACTGTCACCTTATACGCCGGTATTCAGTGGAGAAAAAAAAAAAAAATTTATTACTCACCTCCCACGGCGTTCTGTCGCGCTCCGGCAGGATGTCGCTCGGTCCGGCAGGCTGTCGCTGGCTCCTCGTCCCCGCCGCAGCATAGCTTTCTGAATGTGGGGCTTGAAATCCCCGCTTCCAGAAAGCTAATACACACGCCGGCAGCCATGACATCATTGAATGGCTGTGATTGGCTAAAGCACACGTGGCTTCAGCCAATCACACTATTCAATGACATCATTGAATGGCTGTGATTGGCTGAAGGCGCACGTGTTAGCAATCACACCCATTCAATGATGTCATTGAATAGTGTGATTGGCTGAAGCCACGTGTGCTTTAGCCAATCACAGCCATTCAATGCTGTCATGGCTGCCGGCGTGTGTATTAGCTTTCTGGAAGCGGGGATTTCAAGCCCCGCATTCAGAAAGCTATGCTGCGGCGGGGACGAGGAGCCAGCGACATCCTGCCGGAGCGAGCGACATCCTGCCGGAGCGCGACAGAACGCCGTGGGAGGTGAGTAATAAAATTTTTTTTTTTTACACTTTTTTTTTTTTGTATTACCGGCGCATAAGACGACCCCCGACTGCAGAGCAGATTTTTCGGGGTTCAAAAGTCGTCTTATACGCCGGTATATACGGTACATTCTCTGAGCCCTTCTGTAACTCTTCTTCTCTCTGTGACCTGAAACATCCCAGACTCTGCTTCCCTTTCATTCTATGCTTCCACTTCCATCACTCGGAGTTCTTCTATCAGAGACACTATCATATTTACCATCATCTTCATTGTTATAATACTTGCATCTTCCAGCAAATACACACAGTGTATGTCAACAGCCTCACATGTTATTGAAAGTTGCCCATCAAGCCACTATAAATTATTTGCAAGCCTAATGGAGCTAGCAGTGGTTTTCTGCAAACTACTTTTTAGTGTAGTTGTACGATTCTTATCAGCTAACTTTGGAAATAAAAAAAAACTAAAATAAAAAGGAAACATAAGGAAACAAGGGGTAGGTAGTGGTGGTGGTGGTGGACGTCCTGCTCTCCTACTGTTTTCGCCATGTTTTCTTTCCCTATTTCCATGCCCACCCAAAAGAAAAATATATCAATATGAAAGTATAGAGTTACAGATCTCATGTTTCCATGAGGAGCACAATTTGCCCTTAGGGTGCTGTTGCTGCACTCTGCCTCTTCCTCCTCTAAAATGAAAATTTTCTAAAAGCACAAGAAATAGCTGTAGTTCAATGGCTTTTTCTTGGACAAGGTGTGTGCCTGGCTGTTCTGCCCACCTGATAGAATCTGTTCTATGCAAACTTTATGAGATTGCTTTTAAAACGAGCACCTCACCTGCTGTCTCCCTTGGTGTAATTTTTGTTAGCTATACTGATTTTCCCCCTCCCCTTCTTCCCTCATACATTGAGTCCATAGAATAGAGGAGATCCAGTTGATGGGGAAGCTCACAGCCTCCCTGCAGGATAAACATGACTCATGGTACCATATGTGGACCCCCTGCGTTGGCTTTAAGGGTACATTGGAATACATAGCATTAAAGGGAAACAGCTGAGTTCTCAGTGGAAGAGCAGAAATTAAAAACAGGAAGTAAGGAGTGAGGAAAGACCCTCTGGACACTCCTCCTACTGAAGTGGCTGTCTGTCATGACCTCCTTATCCCCCCCTCCTTTTTTTCTCCCCATTTTCTCTCCCCTCTCTCCCCCCTCCTCCTCCCTAAGTCTCATATCTCTGATGTAGACCCTATCCAGTCTATTTTAAGCATCATAATGTTTAACATAGTTAAATTTTGCATTGACTGAGATGTATTTCTTTTTCTTTTATACGGTTTCATTTTCTGTTAAAAGTAGTACACTCTGGGATCTCTTAGAGTAAAATGGTGTTCTTTGTTATTTTGCCACAGCATATGGGTGGAGGCGAAGTTGTGTGCCATTGCACCACTATTACCTTGTTCACACTTGCCAGGAATCACAACCAAAGTTTGTTTGCATTGGTTCCCAATGAGGGTTCTTTGTTGTAATATCTATACCTGAAAAAAGTCTAAATAAAGAATAAAAAAACAACTATTTTTCATTTTCCAAAGAGGAAGAGTAGGAGGCCCATACTTGTGTGTTGTGTTCACCTTGCAGAATTTGCCTATGTAAAATTTGACAATGTTTTTAAAACAAGCAACACACGTGCTGTCTTCTTTGGCACAATTTTTGATCTGGGAGATCCTATTTAGGACTTTTTTTGTTTTCAGTGACATCCCTGCACTACAAGTGACCACTATACACTATTTTGACCGATTCATGGGAGGAGCACAGTGTTTCCCAGATGTGTGACTATATTTCCATGGAATTTGAGCAGCTTTGGCTGCATTAGGGACCTTCAGGAGGGCCAATTGGTGAACTCGATTCTTAGTCCCATAGACTCTAATGGGCATTGGAATCAGACATTACGATTCACAATGTTTTTTGTGAAATTGGCTGCATAGCATCACAAACAGATTATTTCACTAATCACTCATCACTATTTCTATATCACTATATAAAGGGTGTGTACATGATTACATGTTTGTATTCAAAATAACATTTTAGGATATTTGTAAAGGTCGTAATGTGGGTATTTTTTTGGGAGTATATTGGCTGCAATGCATGGACCTCCCATGGTTCTATTCAGCTAAACTTAAATCACCGTAGAACCCTACTTGGTTTAGCACCATATGTGGTTCAGCACCACCCAAGAGGTCTGGGTATTGCAACCACACCTCTACTGTTAAAATGTACCCACATCACATCTGAAACCAGCCTGATGGCCACTATCATAGCTTTTATCTAAAATTATTAGTACAAATAGCAAATGAGAGGTTTTGAAAAGACTTTCTACTAGGATGGCAATTTGCTGTGTATTACCTGAAACAAATTAATTTATCCCTTAATAAAAGGCTATTATAAAATAGATTAAATGAGACACCAACTTGGCAAGCTGGGCAGAGTTTAGTAGAGCAGACAATGCTCCTGTCACAGGCTGACACACTGGCACATGAATGTGGTGTTAGACATTCAGCCAGATTTGTACTCAGCCAAGATCATTATCCTGTAAATTCCCATAGCCGCTTATTAGTAACATAAAATACTAGAACATTATACACTTTAATTATCTTATTTCAATATTCAAACTTGTAAATTCTTAAACATTAACATTTAGGTGAATGCAGTCCAATTAGTCATTGCAGTATACAATGCCTACCAAGAAAGTGCTGCAAGAAAAAAGCTAAAAATGAAATGCACAATGTTCGGAATGTGTTAGCATTCTACCGAACTTTACAGTATCAATGAAATCTATTGTGCAGAATACTATTATTGTCATGTGTTAATCCTATTTATATGTGTCATACTTTTCATTGAGCCAGCAACAGTCTGAATCCGAATGCAAGCAGAGCCTGGAGGAGCACATGTGCAGCTCTCAATAAATTGGCTGTCATGATGCAGAATTAATCATTATATTATACAACCTGTTCTGCTGTGACTTTACAACAAAGAAATCATTGTCCATTTGATTATTTCTTTCTTTAGCACTCTTTGCACCTTAATAATAAATTAAGACTGGCTCATATTTTAACTTTCTCTGTATGTTTTTGTGCAGGAGAATTTTACAAAATATATATTGTTACTGTAATACAGAAGCCTTTCTCCCGGGAATATGTATCATAGGTTAAACTCTTGAGGCTAACCATATGATTCATGGTCCCATATCTCTCTCCCCACCATGTGAATTCCCAGCGGATGCGATGCATTTTTATGTAAGAACAGCCTTGCCTCACTTCAGTGAACTTACATTGTTTTCAGTGGGATAACTTGCATCGTATCGCGCACATATATCACTTGGTGCGATGCTGCCACCGGCCCTAATGGAGACAATGGGCACTGTGGTACATGACGCGATTGGTTTCTTGCATTGCATCATGGTGCGATGCAAAAAAACATAGCTCAGGTGTATGGCCCCATTCAAAAGAATGCGGTTCATATTTGTGATCTCGCAGCGCACAAATCTCGTGCAATTTCCCCACCCTTGTGAAGGCAGCCTCAGGACATGGCTTATTTTGGCCATAAGATTGTGAGGATTTTTGGGAGATTTTTATCTCTTGCTTTTCAAAAGCCATAACTTTTTTATTTTTCAATTGACATGGCCATATGAGGGCTTGTTTTTTGTATAGCATACTGTAGGTTTTATTGGTACCATTTTTGGGTACATATAAAACATAATAATGCAATGTAATATATTGCATTTAGAGATCAGCGAACGTACTCGGATAAGCACTACTCGTCCGAGTAATGTGCCTTATCCGAGTACCGCTGTACTCGTGCTGAAAGATTCGGGACGCGCTGCGGAGCGGGGAGCTGCAGGGGAGAGCGGGGAGGAACGGAGGGGAGATCTCTCTCTCCTTCTCTCCCGCCCGCTCTGCCCCGCTCCCCGCTGCGACTCACCTGTCAGCAGCGGAGCGCCCCGAATCTTTCAGCACGAGTACAGCGGTACTCGGATACGGCACATTACTCGGACGAGTAGTGCTTATCCGAGTACGTTCGCTCATCTCTAATTGCATTGTAAAACTTTTATGATACCAAAATTATATATATTTTTAGGTTTTTCCTCCTTTGTGCAGTAAACCCTTTTATGGGGGGAAATTTTTTTTTCTTTCATCGCTGCATTCAAAGTCCCATAACTTTCTTAATTTTTCAATCGACAGAGCTCTATGAGGACTTGTTATTTTACGTGACAAATTGTAGTTTTTCTTCGTACCATACTGAGATTTTTGGGGAGATGAAATGAACATGTTTCGTGTTTTATTTATTTATTTTTATTTTATTTTTTGCCCTGCAGAATAAATAATGTGTTCAAGTTATTGTACAGGTAATGGCTATGATGAGACCAAATATGTGTTGTTGCTTTTTTTGTTTGTTTATTTTTTTTATAAAAAGTAGAAAGTGTGCAAAAAGGGATTTTTCTTTGTTGCTAGCTTTTACATGTGTTATTTTTACATTTCTTTTTTTTATGTTCCTGTATAGGATTTTAACCAGAACAGCTATGATTGCTATGATTATGCATTACAGTACTTCTCTACTGCAATCCATTATTGCTTACAATAGTGATCACAGGCCATGGGGAGGGCCGATGATGTCATAGAGGGACCGCGCTCTCTCTCAACCCATTATATGCCGCAATCTACTCAAACCAATGATAGAAGCAGCATCAGAAGTGTAGTAAAGAATTCCATGTCAGCTAAATATTTCCAAAAAGTAGAAAAAGTATTTCCTTTATTCCATGGTCAAAAACAGCGACGTTTCGACCCACCCCCTGGGGTCTTTCTCAAGCTGATATGCCGCAATCTACATTGATTCTGGCAGGTACAGGACTAACCGTGGGGATCAGTACTTTGGAGCTTGTGCCATCCATAGGGCATAAGTTTATGCCCTATTGCATTAAATACCATCCGCCTAGGATGTCCTGCGGTGTTAAGGGGTTAAAGTTATTTTAGATTGTCACTTCATCAGATTTGTTGATTTCTTTAGATTAAACCAACCAATCACTAAATATGGAGGCCTTGAAATGATCTGCAGCTGTAGCTGTCTACTATTTTCATGGATAAAATGTCCACAAATGTAATGTGACATTTACTAATATTGGATTGTCCAGTGCTCTGTTCAAAACTGTGTCGAAGGCTTTCTTAGAAGCTTTTGTCAAAGGTTCTGTCACATTTGATAGAAAATTATGGGAAAAGAAGGACACCTCGTATTAATAATGCTCACTCTTTGAAAAGTGCTCTATCTTGTCAGACATGCAACTTGTTTCTTAAAGGGATTTTCTGAGTTGTAACATTTCTGTAAAACCAGCTTCCCATGCACTAAGAAAGTAAATAAGCGTATACTCACCTCTCCCTGCTGTGTCCTACGGTGCTGCTCAGTTCTCTACTCCAGTACTTGTTTACAGAATGCGGTTCCATCCAGTTTATTGTATGTCACAGGCACTGCAGCCAATGGCAGAGGCCAGCACTCAATCGCTGAGCTCTGTCATTGGCTGCAGCATTTGTGATGTCCCGTAAACAGGTTGAGGCAGCCTGTAAATGTGACGTTAGAGGGGAAACCCCAAGCAGCGGTGCAGGACACAGTGGGAAGCAGAGAGAGTTGAGAATATGCTTATGTGTTGTGCATGGGAAGCTGGTTTTAGAAATATGGGAATAGGAGCTCTATCCCTAAGCAACTTTGGAGTGGCAAATCCAGCATAGAAGTAGAAACTGAGTGGCCTAGTCTATTGACCTTAGACAGGACAATAACCAGTACCTAATGTAGAGGTTGGCCCATAATAAATACATTTCCAATATCTCTGATTGGTCAGCTGGGGAAAGCACCTCCCTGTTGGCTAATCAATCCCTACATCACAAGAGATATTGTAACTGGGCTGTACAGCAGAACACATTATACACCAAAGCCACTGAGGGATTTCTGACAGATGAGACCTCAGAGACGCTCTGCAGTGACATGAATAAGACACTTACTGAAACCCCGTGCCGAATGACAGGGTGCATGCATTGCAAACAGGATCACATGGATTGGGGCTACCAATGTAAGGTCTCCCTGATCCTATTCCTTCACCAATGTGCCATGACAGCATCCCACCTCAAAGGAGGGATCTCTGAATCCTCAGTAGTAGCCATCAAAGGAATTAAAGCATAAAATTCTTTCACAAGACCATGCTTGCAATGATCCGAATCTGGGATCATTTGAGGAGGTATAGAGTGGGCACAAATGTTACTAGCTCTTATGTATCTCTCCTCCTTATGCCTAGCACTAGGGCCCACTGGAAACATTTTTTGTGTCTTGATTTTACCAGTATATCTACTGGAAATAGAGTCATGCACCTCTGACTCAAGTGGTTCAGTACTCCTCATTGGGTCCATCTAGGAGTTTGAAAGACTCAACCTTAACAGAGCATTAAGAGACAGTATATTTTCTCTGCACTGGAAATTTTAGAATAAAATTATCCAGGCGACCGCAGCAGAAGCAGTAACCCTCATTGAAGTTTTGCTTTTTCCCATCACTCCAACTATAGAGCGCCCATACCCCCATAGGCTCTTCAACATCAGGTGCAGATACAATAACTGGAGCCTCTGACCACAACAACTTATTATCCCTAACTCTTAAACTGCATCCTCCGTGGATGGCTAATGAAAAGGCTTCTTCCAAGGTATTAGGCATACTACAGAATACTGAATTATGTATTTATTTTTTACTTTTTCAGACAAACCAAACCAGAACTGGCTTCTGAGTGCGGAGTCATTCCATCATGTTATGCTGCCTGCTGGTGAAATTCTTTACAATAGTATTCTATATGTAATTTTCCTTGATGCAGGTCTTACTGTCAGCCAAGGAGACTCTGTCAGGTTTATCATACAGTAAGCTCAAGGCAGAAAAAAAATTATCGACAGTTGAGAGAGCTTCACAGGATGATGGTAACAAAAAAGCTCAAGCCTGGGGATCACCTTGTGAGAGAGACATTGTGATCACAACACTTTGTGACTTGTTACCTGAAGATAAAGGAAGTAATCTGAAATATAATTTGCAAAATCCATGAAACGAGACAAAGTCTTGTCTCCAACCTTAAAAATGGTCAGGTAAGTCAATCTGAGGCTCCTTAGTAGTGACAGACTGACTCATGGGTTGTACAGACTCTTTCAATTCAGCAAGCTCCATGATAAGACTCTGAAGTTGCTTAGCAAATAATTTTACAGGATACACATCCTGTTTAATTTTTGTTACCTCCGGAGTAAGAGAGTGATACTGTTTGGCAAGCTGCTACACAGGATCCATACTAAGACAAAACCTCAGAGAATGCTCTGTAAACTATATTTGTAAGGATGGTTATTCAGTTACATTCATGCGAGGCACAATTATAGTGCCCCTCACAGATGACCCCAACACGTCAAGCTAAGACATAAATGGACCAGTATTGACATAATATATGATCAAATGTGAAAAACACTAAATAGGGCAAATAATGATAACAGAACTATGAGAATAGGAACGCTATCCCTAACTAAATTTGTTGCAGCATTTTCTGCCTAGAAGCAGGCGATTTTCCTGCGCCTCCACATAAGGTATAGGGGCCTATTCTATCCCTAGATGGAAAATAGGGAAAATGTTTAATGCAGACAGAAAGGGAATAAGCTCCATACAGAATAAATAATCACAGCTACTTAGCTGACAGGCGTTTGGTATCTCTCCAAATACCTCAGACAATAACCAGCCTCCATGTAGAGGTGGGCCCAGAATAAGTACAATTCCAATTTAGCTGATTGGTCAGCTAAGCGAAACTCTACCCTGTTGGCCAATCAGTTCGTACACCACAGGCGATATTGTAGCAGGGATGTGAAGAAGGGCACATTATTCACCAAATTCACTGAGGAATTTCTGATGATATCTCAGGGACCTTCTGCAGTGACAGGAATAAGGCACACATCAGCACCCAGTGTCAAATGACAGGGAGCATGTGCAGGAAACAGAATCTTATGGACCAGGGCTAACGCCATGACCTAACCCCTATCTCATTCCCTTGATGGTGATGGCACGCCATGACAATAGATTTGTATATATTTTGTGTCCACATGGTTTACTTAGTTTCATCTGTGTAAGCTCTTTGAACTGGCCAAAAACTTTTAATGCAGGAAGAGGATTTTGTCGAATCTATCATCCCTTGGAGAGGAGTGTCAGATTTGACTGCAAAGCATAGGTTTTGCAACCTTTAAAGGAAAGGCAGATGGACCCTGTTTGTCCAAAATTAGCATCCTTCATCCCTTTATTAGTGGGGGAAAAATGAACTGCTAAATCTTCATTATATGTACTTTACTGCCCAGTCATATATGAAGGATTAGCTTTCTCAACTAATGGGCAATTCTGAAACCTGAGTCAAATAGAACTGGAAATATGAAACATGTTTGTACAAGAAGAAGGGCTTCACATTTTGAAAGCGTTGCCAATGCTGAAATGTGTATTGTTTTTACCTGCCCTCCAGGGAACAAAGAGTATCTAGGAATGTACAGACAGTGTTGGGTTGCAATCTATGTTCAGTTTTTAACCTGAGTTGAAGTTGAGCACAAGAAATGAATAAAAAGATATTTTTTTCGGGTAAATACTATGGATTACTTATTTTCAAGATAGATCATCAAAAGTTGATCAGCTGACCCCAGCTGCTCAGGTAATTGGTCACCTGCTGTCAGTAGCACTACACAGACATACAGAGTGGAAGCTGCTGTGTAGTGGCCAGCACTTGTAACTGCAGATGCAGCTCCCATTGATGGTAATGAGAGCTACGCCTGCAATTGTAAGTGCCACCCACTACACTGGATCAGAGCAGCCATTTCCACTCTCTACACCTATGTGTAGTGGTATTGACAGTGGATGCCTGATCAGCTGATCAGATGGGGTCCCAAGCAACAGATCCTGAGGATACATCATCAATAGTATTTCCTGAAAAATCCTTTTAACCTCTTGCAGTTGCACCCAAGGTATGTGCTGGATCATGTAGAAGAACTGTGAGTATCAAAAGGACACATATGTATTCATCACCTACAACAAAGCATTTTATTGTGTGGAACATGACAAGCTTTGGAAGTGTCTGAAGCAAATGAGCATCCCCTAACATATTGAACAGTTTATAAGGTCGCCGTACATAAACTAAGAAGCAAGAGTCAGGACAGCTTATGGAAACACGGATTGGTGTGGAATCGAGAAAGGCATATTGCGAGGCTGCATTCTATCACCAGTCCTTTTCAATCTGTACGCAGAAACGATCATGAGGCGATGCAATCTGGACGAATTAGAAATTGGAGTCAAAATTGGTGGCAAAAATGTTAACAACCTGCGATATGCAGATAACACTACTCTGCTTGCAGAAAGTGAAAGGGACTTGGAATATCTTGTTCGACAAGTGCAAAAGGAAAGTGAACGTATGGGACTGTACCTCAACAACAAGAAAATGAAAGTCATGACCACGGTAAGCAACGGTACAGTGAACAGAAAAATTAACAATGAAGAAGTAGAGTCGGTCCAAGATTGCAACGGGCAGTCTGGACCTGAGCTCAATAGACAGATTACACAAGGAATAGAAAAGATTTTGAAAAGCAAAGACATTAGCATTGCAACAAAAAGCAGACTAGTAAATGCAATTGTGTTTTGATGTATGGTTGCGAAAGTTGGACGCTCAGGAAAACAGACATAAGAAAAATTGATGCGTCTGAACTATGGGTGCTGGAGGAGAATGCTATGGATACCTTGGAATACCATGACAACAAATAAGGTAGTGTTAGATCGCATCAGACTGAAAATATCACTAGAGGGCAAAATCATCAAACAGCGGCTCTCTTTTTTTGGACACATGATGCGCGCTAACTCATGTAAACAGTATTGATGCTTGGCAAAGTCAGTGGAAAGAGAGGATCAGGCCGACAAAGATCAAGATGGCTAGATACAATCAAGGCCACCACCAACATGTCAATCGCCGAACTGAAAGAAGCGATGAAAGACAGGAATGCATGAAGAACATTGATCCATTGAGTGACCGAACATCAAATGCGACTGAAAGGATAATCATCATGATCATATGTGCTGGGAAAGTGCTTAGGTGACAGCGCTATTTTAACATTAGTCCTGGAATATCTGGGAATAGAAACATTTTTTTAAAAGTGTAAATACAAAAATATTTACAATTATTGGCTGGATTCAACTACAGACAATATTTTTGTGGGACAGTCCCTTTAATATTGTAATATTAAACAAATGGAATGTAACATTATATTAGTATATCAGTTAACAATTGTTATTGCATTCACAGAAGGAAAAAAAATATCACCTATGCGAAAAAGAAACTGCCTGTCGATCACCAAAATACTGCTTTCCTATTTTGTGGAGCATTTATTATATAATTATATGATAAATAAAATTCAGGACCGCTGCAGTGTAATGTGCTACAATAAAATCATAGAAGTGACTTAGAGCAAAATATATTTATGTATCTTAACAAAACAGCTGCCGATAAGGGTTTATAAGGGCTTTGGCCTGGTCCACCACACTTAGGGCTCTCTCATATGCATGTATTGTTACAGCTTATTCCACCTGCTGGTTTTGCACATGGATTAAGGCTTCCATGTTGTTGCGGACATGAGTTGTGTAAAATACGCGCGCTAGAAAAATTGCAGCATGTTCTATCTTCAATGGGAAACCTTGCATCGCACTCGCAAGCACATCACACAGCATGCAAGAGCCATGCAATGTATTTAAGGTCCTATTGAAATCAATGGCTGGTGCGTTCCGAGGAATACGAAAAAAAATAGAACATGCCACAATTTTTTCCCTCTCTACATGGCTGTGAGGGAAAACATTGCTCGTGTCTATTACTCTATTCAAAAGAATGGAGTTCATATTCGACAAACTTTTGTAAGTCTTGCAATGCACAAAACTCCTACAAGATTCTTGGCCATGTGAAATTGGCCAAACACTGCAAATAAAAATATATAAAAAATTAACACATAGGGTAGGGCTCACTGGTAATTTTGTGAGTGCTTGAATTAAGCTATCACTAGTGGTCCTATTGAAATGGATGGAGTGGTGAGACACATGTGTAACCAAAGCTCTATTCATTTGGGGATGCTCCAGAACCCCATTCTCTTTGTCTCAACAATCAGCTAGTTATCCCCTATTCTGTGGACAGGGGATGCATTGATTTTGTGGTATAACCCCTTTAAGTAGCACTATGTATCTACTCCTCACAGAAATCACATGAACTGGCAAGAGAATGTAACTTTGGCACTGTTCTCATTTGCTGCCTAAAGTTACATATAGCCCTTTTAATCACTGCATAAGTAAAATATTCCATATTTTAATTTCCCATTGTTGTGAACATGCATAAAGTGGATGGCAATATAAGGCACCTTACACCTTAGGAATGTCTACGATACAATTGCAATACTGATTCCCCAGCTCTCGTGAAACTGCAAGTCTTATTGCCTTATGAATGCTGCGGACTGTCATGGAACGATGGGAGACAATCAACAGAAAGGGGAACATTTCTTAAAGATTAATGCCAGCTCTCTGGTATAGAAATGTCACGAATTGTGGTGCACACCTTTCTTCACTGTTAATGGAGTATGAAAATAAGTGCAACTAAGGGCTTAAAAATGAGATATAACAAATGATAAAATGACCTTATATACATTACACTGCAGAGTGTAGACCCTACGACACAAAACTAGAACATGTTTATATCAATAGAAAGGTGTGTTCGAGTGGATTCACACATAACTTTAAAAAAGCGACAATTTTTGTGTCCCTTTTTAATGTAATTTTTATGCCAAAGTCAGAACAGAATTCAAAAGTAACAGGCAACATAAAGAAAGTACTTGTACATTAGCTTCCTGCTGGATCCACGACTGGCTTTCTGACCTTGTCTAAAAATGGTGAATCAAAAACTTTTTATTTTTCTCAAATAGCTCTGAGAGAAACTAGCTTTAATTGAGTAAATATGTGAAAATAATATTGAAAATATTTACAACTTTAATTTAGATGAGATTATGGAAGGTGAACTTTTTAATATGTAGTGCTTTATTTCTCAGGAATTGGCTATACAGATAAACCAGGGATAATACCAGCAAAACAGAAGAATGCTGTATTTTGTTGGATTCCGAATGAAAGAAAATCAGAGTTAGTGCCAGAAGCAGCAGTCTTCGATGGTTCTTACCTAACACAATTATTAAACCGGTTGCCTCTTTCTGTCATAAATATAGATACATCCCATCGTCAATATCATCATTATTATTTTCAGCATAATATTACTACTGTATAATATGAGGTCAACTAATATTGACAAAGACTGAAAGCCATTTAGTAGAAGGCAGACAGGCTGCACCATTATATTGGATTCTTCTCTGTGCTGCTCAAGGCATAACACTTTATATATTAAGAATCAAAGTTTATGAACAGAGGCAAAATATGAGCAAACAGCTGCTAAAAGCTTTAGTTGTTAATTCGTCAGCTAAAAGTGCAACAAGAGTTCTCAATGGGAACAACGCGGCATCAAGTTGTGTGATTCACAGAATGAAAATAATCATAGACTCAATCAAATGTTTTGTTGGATGTTTTTCAACAAAAATATTTATTTATTTTTTCACCAATTATATTTTTGAAAGAGCATGCTGAACAATTGGCAAGCTCTAGGCTTTCTTCACACACACACACACACTATATTGTTGGGTTTGTGAAAAAAACACTGTGAAATGTATACAACAAAAGTACTGCTTTTTACCTGAAAATGCTATTTGTTAATGTTTGCCAAAGGCTGGAGAAAATAATTATTTAGGAATGATATATAACAGCAACATTACCCTTCTTAAACAGTAAGTCCACCCATAAGCAGTGACAGTCACATAATTCTAGTACCAAGAGTCACAGTGCAGACAATAGAAGGACAAGAGTATGCCTACTGCTGTGCCATGATTGCCACCCTATCCTTCGTTCTGGTGGTATAAGGAGCACAGGACCTCTACTAGCTGTTTCCTGTCCCTTGCACCAGGAGTGAACTAGGAGAGAAGAATGGAATCATCTCTTTAATGGTTTCCGCCACCCTTTGAAATCCTAGCTGACTCAGACTAGTCCCTCCTGGCACATTCCGCCAGAAAATCTGCGGATTTCTGCAGTGGTTTTAGAGGTGGAATTCGCACAGAAAATTTAACTGTCTCATTCTGCATACCCTAATAAATGATGGGTCCTGCTTCCATAACCCCTAGTGATAGGCTGTTATAGTCAGAGGAAACTGGCTAGACTTACAGTAGAAATGTGCATGACATATTGAGCAATGTAAAACCCCCTGGAATGTAAGCATTTGGAGTGCATAGGCTACTTTCCAGGGTTCTTTCCAACGGCTTGAATAACTTGTCATACTTTTAGAAGTCAGAATGTTTTGGCATTTGTAAGAAATACATTTGTGCCCTGACCTCATTTATATGGAAAGAATGACTAAAGTATTCTAGTAAAATGGATAATAGAAAATTAATTCAATGAATGTGGTGTATAGATACATAGATAAATGGACTGTCGTAAAGTTATTTTACATCTTAGTCACAGCTACAAGAGTACATGTTTTTCACAGAATATCTTAAAAAATGCAAGCTTACAGATTACCTAGAAAATGAGTCCCATCTATTTAAATGTAATTTGACAGTGCAATTTTCATGACAAAAGCTAGTAAGTATTATACTTCCGCTTCTAAAAAATACATGGGAAATTCATTGTATTCTACATTTTGACATGGCAAAAAGCACTGCCTTGTCCTACATCTTTCATAATTCATGAAACAAATGAAGTATTATAACACCATGAATATATAAAAGCAGTCCTATTATAAATAGCATGCATTATAAATCTATGGTATTCCTTTTATCGTATGCAACACTATTGAAAATTGCTGAGCAGCAATGCCATAAGCAATCAATAGATAGGAATGGTGCTGTTTCAGAAAAAAATAGACCCCTTTTGCTGATCTTGAATAAGTAAAATTGTATATTGTTGCAAAAAAAGTAAGAAGAGCCTTTAAAATTACATGAATTTCTGACTTGTTTAACGGATTGTTAACTAGAGTAAGTCACAATTTTAGACAAAGACGCTCTAACTGAACTAACAATACAAACAGTTGTACTATTCATGCCTTTTATTGAACACATTCAGTTAACATTCACATTACAGGGAGAAGCAGTAAATGAACTTCTGTGTTAATGACTTCTCCAAGCTAATTGACAAAAGGTGTTTTAATTAAGAAGTTGAGATTGAAAATGTGGTTTTCACAGGTGCTCTGCTCATTAAATAAAGGTGTGCAAAGGCTGGATACTGTCAAATTTGATCTTTGGTTTACTGTCAACCATGCATCAATGCAAACAACTTTCAGAAGACCTCAGCAGATGTGATATAGCAATGCAAGAAATTAGAAGAGGATATGAAAGCATTGCTAACGTGTACAAAAATCCATATCTACAAAGGACTCTAAATAAACAACAGCCAATCAAGAGATGAGAAAGAACCCGAGGGTGAAAACGTCTGTTTATGTGTGCATTATGAGAAAAATGCTGAACAAAAATGATGTTCATGGACAGGCACAAAAAAAAGTAGCTGCTGTAAACAACAAACAAAAAAAAACATTGCAGTCCATCTCAAGTTTCCAACAAGACTATTTGGATGTTCTACAACAATTCTGCGAATATGTTCTATGGATAGATGAGACAAAAGTGGAACTTTTTAGCCCAAATGCATAACGCTATGTTTGAAGAAATCAAAAACACTGTACACCACCAACAAAACTTCATCTCAACTGTGAATCATGGTGAAGGACGTACTATGTTTTTGGCTACTTTGCAAAACAAAGAATGTTAGGGTAGAAGTCCGTGACCTCTAATTGGAGAGACATTGGGTGATACAACAACACAATGACTCACAGCACACAAGTAAATCAACTAAAGATGCTTGAAAAGGTAGATTTGTGTTTTAGAATGCTCAAGTCATAGTCCAGACTTTAAGAAGACTATTAAAATGCTGTTGCATGAACGGAATAGGGCTGTGCATACAAGGAATCCTAGAAATATTGATGAACTGCAAGACATTGCAGGGATTAATGGTCAATTCCCTTTTATTAGCAGCTACATAAAATGTTTGGTGGAGGTGAGTGTTTCCAAAGGTAGATATGCAAGTTTTTAAATTATGGGTTTGCTTACTTTTTTGTCCTGCACTTTTGATGTTTACCTAGTGTGCTCAATAAAAGACATGAATGGTGTAACTGATTGTCTGTTATTGATTTGGTTAGACTGCTTTTTAAGTCACAATTAAAATAGACTAAGGCCGCCTGCAGACGAGCGGGTCGGATCCGGCGGCGAGAATTCTCGCTGCGGGACCCGACCCGAGAGCCTGCAGGGACGAGCGAGTAGTCACCCGCGCCTGGCGGCCCCAGCTCTTTCATGTGCCGGCTGCCGGGCAGCCGGCGCATGCGTAGACCGGAGCCGGCGGCTGGGTGTGTGACGTTTCTGTGCAAGGCTCTGCGAGCCCCGCACAGAAATAGGACATGCCGCGGTTTGAAATCTCGCGCGGCCAAACCGCGGCCGTCTGCATAGGATTGCATATTGTAATGCACTCCTATGCAGGCTTTCAGTGGCGGAAATCCCGCGGGAAATACCACCACGGGATTTCCGCCCATGTGCAGGCGGCCTTTGAGCACATTTTATTAGTAGTCAATGCATAAATCCAGGTAGTTCCAAAGTGTACACATACTTTTGTAACTGTATTTGTATTTCTACTACATGATTTTAATTGGTACACTGTCAATCAAAAGTTTTAGAACACTTCAATTTTTTCCAGTAAGTTTGACTCCAGAAAATAATATGAAATGGTTCAAAAGGAAGTTGAAAACCTAAACACATTATGAAACTGTAACCTGAAATGCAATAATAGTCTGAATTTATTATTTTAACCAAAGGGCTTTTTCAGGTAACATATGAAAGACAGTTGCTCAGCAGTGCAGAAAGCAGATTATGGTTTGAAATTGGATACAAACTATTTTAACAGGTATTTTAATTTTTGTCGATTACTTTCAAACCCTCTGATTGTATATAACCAGTGTTGGAACAGATTACATTACAACGCACATTAGGGCAGGATTTGCACTTATTTGTTTTTCATCACAGAGCATAATGTTATCCTAATGGCAAGAAAAAGGCAATCAATCAAAGAAGACAGGCAATTATAACCTTTAGAAGTGTAGGTCTGTCCTGCAGAGAAATTGCCAATAAAGTCTAGGTGGTAGTCAGTACAGTTTCCTATGCCATCAAAAGGCACTTGGAAACTGGAAGAAACTCTGACAGGAAGAGGTCTGATAGACCAAAGGCCACTGCAAAATCAGATGAAAAGTTTTTGAGATTCAACAGTTTGCATGATCGACGCTTCACAGCACAAAATTTTCAAAAGCAGCTTAATGCAGCAAAAAATAAACACGTTTCCATTTAAGCTTTGAAGAGAAGACTTATATCTGCAGGCCTAATAGTTAGAGTATCAATAAAAAAAGCCACTGCTAAGATTGCAAAAAAAACCTTGCCATGCCTATCAGCACCTCCAGTGGACTACTGAAGAGTGGAAGAAGGCCTTATGGACTGATGAATCAAAATTTGACATCTTTGGTACTTCATATATGCCATTGAGTTTGTGAAAGCATGGTTCCTGAGGGTGTGACACCAACTGTCAAACATGGACAAAGAAGCGTGATAGTCTGTGGCTCTTTTGCTGGATCCAGAGTTGGAAAATTGTACAGAGTGGCTGGAAAACTGGACAATAAGGGCTACCACAGCATTTTGATACATCATGCAAAATCCTCTTGTGTATGCCTAGTTGCTCAGGGATTCAAATAACATAAAGACAATGATCCAAAGCATACTTCTAGGTTATGTCAAAATTACTCAACAAAGCAAGAAGAACCGGTAGGCTTCCAAGAATGGAATGACCTGCACAGTCACTAGCCTTAAACCCCATTGAGCTTATTAGGGATGAACTGGACAGGAGGTTGAAAGCAATAAAACCTATAAGTGGAACATATTTGTGGGAACCTCTGAAACAATGTTGGGAAGAAATATCTAAATAGTATCTGAATACAACTGTAGAAAGAATGCCTCGATTGTGAACAGCTGTTTATATCAGCTAGAGGAGGATACTTTGAAGAGTCAAAAATCTATATTTAATTTAGTGTAACAAAGTTAATCCATTATTTTTATTCATCTTGTTTATGTGTTCTATGCTTTAAAATTTCAAAGTACATTTGAGACATTAAATTATGTAAATATCAATACAAACTGAAAAAATCAAGGTGGTTTAAAACTTTTGACCAGTAGTGTATGTCTGATTATTTCAGCAATGTAAATAAATACTAAGCATTCTGCAATCTCTATGGATAAACATTAGTGACAGACTGGATTGTCTTGAAGTGTTCAGTAACATTTAATATAGCAAAGTCATAGCCATGTCACCTGTTCAACAAGCTAGTTTCTCAAATTTATGGCCTGTTACCGTCACACTTTTGAAATGTCATAGTGAAATTGTTATAGTATATAGAATTGGTCATAAAGCATTACACTGCATGAACTCACAAAATGGTGCCACGGAGTGCTGACCAACAATCATCTGCCGCGATGCAAAAACAAGTCCTGAGCAGCATAGAGTGTAATAAAGTTGCTTCCGTCCTGATGCGTCTTTATTTTCTCCACAGAACAACAACATTTCAACCACCTAAAGTGGCTTTTGTGGTCGAAGCGTGGTTGAAACATTGTTGTTCTGTGGCGAAAATAAAGATGAATCAGGACGGATGCAATTTTATTGCACTCTATATGCTGCTCATGACTTGTCTTTCCATTATATGAACTGGATGTTGAAGTCATATCCTCAACCTGAGCGAGCATATAAGGTATAAGGTATAAAGATTGTGGTGCTGACTGAACTACCTTTTGGATGATTCAACAATCATCTGCCATCACTTACCTTTGAAAGCAACAAGAGCACATGTTCTATTTGTTGTCATATATATATATATATATATATATATATATATATATGTATATATATATATATATATATATATAGAGAGAGAGAGAGAGAGAGAGAGAGAGAGAGAGAGAGAGAGAGAGAGATTACAACCTCTCACAAGTCTCAAACTACTATTTTCAATGGCTTGCTTCTCTGGCTCACTACTAGTAAACTTTTGAGTAGTAGAAAAGGAGTTTCTGTAAAAAGGAATGCTGAAACAGTAAACAGCATAAAGGTTTATTCTGTGTCTGGCAGATCTTCTCTACTTGAATACATAAAGCCACTTGTAATTTTTCTTGGTTTAAGAACAATTATCTACAGTTAATTTTCATGGTTTAAGGTCATTAATTTGATTCAAGTAAAATCCTATGCTGCGTTCCCATGGGTCGGTTTCACCGCGGAAATCCTGCGGTTTTGCCAAAGCGAAAAAACGCGGGATAAGCACAGCTTCAAAACCCGCGGCACTTGGCTGTGGGTTTTGGAGTGGCTTCGCCACATGTGTTTCCATTGTGGCCGGCTCTCCCATAGATGGGAGCGAGGCTGCAATGGAAAAAAAAAAAAAAATGACATGCTGCGTCCCGGGAATCCGCGAGGCAGTGCCGGCTAATGCCAGCTTTGCCGCAATGGATTGTCCACCCCGTGTGGATGAGATTTTTGACAAATCTCGTCCACATGTCTGGCCAATCCTGGGATTAGCATCCGTAGGCGGATTTGCTGCAGCCAAATTCTGAGGCAACCGAGCCTTAAAGTTACAGCACTCAAAGACATTCCAAGATTGGAATGCTCTCAAGTTTGTAACAAATGTTTGGGGAAGAATCCCATTCAGTACAACCAGTACCCAAAAGAAGATCCTTAAAAATAGTCTGCTAAGTTTGATGATAAAGAATTTAACCACCCTGAGCTTTGCTGCTTTACCCTGTCACACTCCTTGTGGATTAACTCCAATGACAACTATAAAAAAGGCCTTTAGAAGAAGTCCCAACACCCAATAATATTCCTGCTAGAGAATTCTGTCTCACCCTACCTAAGCCATTTTTAAAGGTCTATATTAATATCTATAATTTGAGAAAGTTTACCAAGCAAATACTGTATAAATAATGCATGAGTGTTCACTTCCTCCATGTGATTCTGCAGCGATAAATACGTTACATGCCAGCATAACTGCATGCATGTGTATTTTCAAATACAAAAATAATCACCAAATAAATTGTGAAATTTGAAAACTTGTAACTGTAGTTGGGAATACAGAAAGAATAGGAAAGGAGAGCAACATCTTTGTCTAAAACTACACTAAGTGTACACTACTGGAATCAAATACATTTTATATTAGAAAAAAAACTACCCAGTGGAACACTAGCTGCATTAACTATAGGAACATGTCCCTCAAGTCCAATGTAAAGAGACAGTTACAGCTGGACATTTGGACATTTTTCCGGGTCACGTGGATTTTGCATGAACACATTTTCCTAAAATAATCTCTTGCTGTTTGTTTCTTTTAATGGTAATTATTGCAATTTTTTAAATTAATTTTACATATTTATGTAGCTAAAATGTATTCTGCAGCACTGTATATTACTTGATGTTCCCATTGGGGCTCACAATCTAAGGGCTTCCTTATTAGTATGTTTTTAGATTGTGTGGAAAAACAAGAGTATCTGGAGGAAATCCACACAAACATGGGCAGAACTTACAGATTCCATGCAGATATTGCCCTTCATGGGATTTGAACTCTGGACTTGAGCACTGCAAGGCAACTGTGAGCCACCGTACTGCAATAATGGGTAAGTATAAAACACAGACTTCTCTATATGATCCTTTTTTCACCATTATGTCTAAATTGACAGTGATGGCTTTTACATATGCAGCATGACTGCAAGTTTTTGTATTTTTGAATGTGTATCTACAGAGAAGGAAATGAACTTACCTTCTTTTTATATCACCATCTATGACAAGCACCTGCTTAGTATGAGAGAAACTGATAAATCCCAAGGCAGTGCAACTAGTATTTACAGCTGCATTCTGAATCCCAAATTGAATTCTAACAACCTCTTGTGGATTTATAATGCTACATATGACAAATGATAGGCATAAACCAGCTGCCCAACGTATCTGGCAACTAGACAATGTTAAACTAGATAGGCGTTGCATGTGTTAAGCTATGTAGGGAATGTATTCTGTGAAGTTTTATGTTTGCTAATCATATTATATATTAATTTTATAAAACATCTGATAATAAAAACAAACATTTAGTACACAAAAGAGGGGGGAAAAGCTTGTTTTGGCATAGCTAAATTGATCGATTTTTTTTCATACTGGGAATTGCAATGTATCTTATCATCACAACACTTTACTAGCTTATATTGATCCTCAAGTGTTCATTTCCTCAGATATGTGGAGCTCTAGCAGAAATATCATTCTTAACACCAGTGAATGATTTTGTCTCCTATGAAATTGCCTCCAAAATACAGCAGTAAGAACTCTGCCTGCAATAAATCATCCTCATAATTATCAAGTGAAGAAATGCTCCTCAAGACAACTGACATATTTTTGTCCATTCTAAATTCTGTCTCTCTCAGAGCAATACTACCACTCAGTAGAAGATGAACCTAGAAAATCAATTGCCTGATTTATTTGCAATCCTTAAGAAACAAACATACAGTACAAGCCTGATGTCTCAATATTGAAACTCTCAGCGGCACATAAGAAAGGGATTCATAAAGAACTGTTGAGTTAATTGTGCCGGAAGTCAATCAAAATAATATGGATCATAAAACACAAGAGGGCATCCATGCAACACATAGAATATTCCAATCATAACCTTACAAAAGGAAACATTCTACAAACATAAGAATAGGAACAAGAACGGGGACACTGGGAAATGGTTCCTGGTTTGAATATATTGAATGCAGAAGCTCATTTTAACTAGACCTTGCAAAAGACAGTTGGGAATCTTCTTAATGCTAAATTAGCACTGGAATGAACGTACATTTCACTCAGCAGTTACATTAACTAAGCATGAACTAAGAGGAATTATTAATCTGGTGCAAAGAAACCTATAAAAACATTTACCAAATAATGAGATATAAGAATAACAATTTCTATGAACTGTATAAGCCTCTTATTATGGGTGATATCTAATGGCAAAGAATGAAATAAAAGCTTATTTAATCTGGCAATAAAATGATCATTACTCTTCTAGTAGTGTAACATGCAAACTTCTAACCAGAGGCTACACTGCACTTTTGTAACACAGGCAAGTAACCTGAAACTTTCTTGTATGCAGCTGTTGGAGCAATGATGTAGGGGAGATAAGTGCTGGTAATACCTGGGAATTGCCTGGGTCAGCATGTCAAACTTCCTCTTAAGGATGTAGTTTTGCAGAGGTGTTAAGTGCTGTGGGTTGTTTCCAGTCTTCTGTGGGACAGCTCTCCAGTTCAGCACCAGGGTCAGCGCCTGCCAGTAGGAGCGAGGAGGGGCAGGCACTTCATGCCTTCTCTTAGTCACTGCATTCCTGTCACTGGGAAAGAAATTGTCACACCCATCCTGGAGAAGGAGAAAGCAGCACCTTGCCGAGCTACAGGAAGAGCTAGAAGAAGGGGACAGGCTGCTGAGCTGAATGTATCCCTGCCACCTCCAGAATCCTCTCCTCCTCTGCTGCTCTCTCCTCCTTCTGTCAAGAGTCCGTGCAGCGGGGGAAGGGACTTGCTGGCTTCTGTACTGCAGCTCTGTTTGGCTGAGTCGTAATGACAGACACTTTTTTGTGTCTAGTCTATTCTTGCCAGAAGGCAGGGGGCCTGGGGAGGGAGACTTGTGCTTTTTTTCTGAGGGTCTAGCCTAGTATATGCAGTGAGTCAGTGAAAATGAGCAGCTCTGAACTGGAGAAGCAACCTGAGGTCATTCATCTCATTCATTTCATGTGCAAGAAATTCATAGACAGAACATAAGTTGCGGTATAACAGCCGTGAAAAGAGGATTATTATAAATGATTATTGCTGGTAGCAAGAAGATAGCATTCAACTCTCTAAACTGATGAAATACACCATCTATACACATCACAGTCCTATTAATACACAATTAGTATATGATGTATTATAATCTCTAAGATTATTAACTTTGCAGCATTCACAGGAGACCTGTGAATAGTTTTCAAAGTGATTCACCAAGTAGCTTCTTTGATTTACACATCTTATTATCTATATGCTGCTTAGGAGTAAGAAAGATGGGCATTATCACAAGAATAAAACATTTAAAAAATATTCAAAGCAGGTGATCTGGCACAAAACATGTATTGCTTATCCACTGGATAAGTATTCAATGTTAGATTGATGGTAGAGATGAGCAAACTTTTCAGAAGTTTGGTTTGACTGTTTTGCCGAATTTCGTCAAAGAAGTTCAGTTTCATCCAATTTAGATTGAACCAAACCAGAAGTTTATAACAACCCTAAAAGAAGCACTAAAAGCTCTACTGTGGGATGCAGCTTAGTGTTTAGTAGTGTTGCTCTGCAGTGCTAGGGTTCTAAGTTCAAATCTAACCAAAGACAGCATGTGTATGGAGTTGTCCAATTCCATGCGAATGTTGTCCTTGGTAAGATTTGTACCTGAAGAAAGCATCTGTATGGCGTTTTCCAGTTCCTTGCAAATGTTGTCCTTGGTCAGATTTGCGCATAGGACCCCACCTCTGCAAGGCAACAGTGCTAATTGCTGAGCTGCATCCATTAAAAAAAGACCACCACTGCTGTCCAGTACTTATTTTAGGAGTTTTACTTCTGATTCAGTAGAAACAAACTGCTTGTGGTTCAGGTTCTCGACAAACCAAATTTTTAGCAAAGTTTGACCAGAATTCGGGTTTAGTTTCTTCATCTCTATTAATAGGGATTGCTAGAATGGAAGACCAAGGCCTCCCATAACCCCCAGGATGGTCATAGTGAGGAGGAGAGTATATGGAGTGACAGGTGCTCTCTCAGTGTGTTTAAAAACTCTCCTAAAATATATGGAGCTGCTGTGTACCTCCTCACTACAATCTTGTGATGGTGAGAGGCTGCTGACATCCAGTCTACCAGTTGGGCAGGACAGACCTTCACGGCTGAAATATCCCTTAAATAATGATAATAGTTATGGGGCAATGATTGATAATTGTTGTAACATTTGACTGTCTTTAGATGGGATCATTTCCTAATTTAAAGATCCTACTTTTTTGCTGTATGTACTAAGCAATTATGTAATTATTTTATGATAACTAGATTGACCCGATGTTTGCTATGCGAACATAAAATGTTTTGAAAACTGGTTGTTGTGAACTTCTACATCTGTTTGATTAAGTGATTATTTAGAGTGTCACTTTGTATTTGGAGCAGATATCTAATATGAAAAAAACTCCACAGGTCTCTATCTGTCTGTTTGTCTGTATGTCTCTCTCTGTCTGTATCTGTCTGTCTTTCTCTCTATCTCTATTTCTTTCTGTCTGTTTGTCTCTTTCTCTGTCTGCTTCTGTTTGTATGTCTTTCTTGTTGTCTGTCTTTCTATCTGTTTGTCTTTCTGTGTCTGTTTTGTTGTCTGTCTCTCTCTGTCTGTTTCTGTCTATCTCTCTCTGTCTCTTTCTTTCTGTTTGTCTCTCTCTTTTTGTCTGTCTGTCTCTCTTTAGCTCTCTCTTTCTGTCTCTGCTGCTCTCTCTGTCTGTCTCTCTATTGCTCTCTCTGTCTGTTCTTTGTATTGCTCTCTCTGTCTCTCTATTGCTCTCTCTCTGTCTGTTTATCACTCTCTCTCTTTCTCTCTATGCTGTCTGTGTTTCTCTGTCTCTGTATTAATATCTCTGTGTATCTCTCTATCGCTCTCTCTCTTTCTGTCTCTCTATTGCTTTCTCTGTCTCTCTATCGCTCTCTGTTTGTCTGTCTTTTTATCGCTCTCTGTCTCTCTATTGCTCTCTGTCTGTCTCTCTATCGCTTTTTCTCCGTCTGTCTCTCTATTGTTCTCTGTCTGTCTCTCTATCGCTCGCTCTGTCTGTCCCTCTGATGTTCTCTCTGAGTCTGTCTCTATCTCTCTATTGCTCTCTCTATGTCTGTCTAGCAGCGAGTCATAGAGCCAATGAAGCCACTGCCCCCCCCCCCCAGTGCTCTGCTCCCTGCTGTCTGTGAAGAGTCACAGCTGTGAGGTGACTGGCAGGGGAAGGACAGCAACTGAGTGGGTGAGTGGTGGGGGTATAACGGCAAGTATTATATGGGCACCCTGGTGGTTGGGCAGTGTATGGTGCAGCTTAGCAGTTTATACTGCAGCACATGCCGATAGACTTAACATTGTAACTTTCAAGCTGCCTGACAGCTCCCTGAATGTATTAAGCTCACATTTGATGATTTTATGGCAGTGGTGAGCATGTGCCTCATCTAATGACACCAACATCATACACCAAAGTTACAGCAAAGGGGTCAAAGTGTGGGGAAAGAAAAAGCATGTTGGCTTATTTATATTAGATTAACATTGTTTGCATATTTGGTAATCTGTCCACTGTATGATCTGTTTAGAGTGTTTTATGAATTTTAAATCATATCAAATATTAAAGGTTTTGTTATGTAAACATTTTTATTGTTCTTAAGATTTCTGTTCACAATTATTTTCAAGACCGCTCTTTGCTGATGGTAATCTGGAATATTCTATTCAACATCCAGAAGCAGAAAGCTCATACCCTCCTAACACTTCTCATGATAACATTTGCCAACAACCGAGGTCATTGGATAGTTTGCTACAATATATCACTGTGAATGCAATGTATTACCTTGGAGTGAAGGCTGTTTTGCTCACATGCAAATTCGTAGACAGAATACATTTGTACCCAATCTCTGCTTTCTGAGCAGGATAGTCTGTGAGTTTTTCAACCTCTGGATATAAACAAACATGTTTTCATTCACTGAGAGCAAGCAGATATTTTGAAAATGATGAAGATTGAAAAAGAAAGTATATTAGAAAGCTGTATATCTTTTCATAGCACAATGATTTAGGCCACATTCCTATGCATTTGTCACACTTTCATAGTATGGAAGGGAATAGCACAACAGGGCACATTTATTACTACTGTTTTACCAGAAATCTAGCATAAGTTGTAACCTTTTTGGCTTAACCCTTACCAATCCAATTTTGGATTCAGAGTTTCCTAGGGGGCTTTCTCTTTGTGACATTATACAACGGCACCATATGCTGGCTAAAGCCAGTACCGCAGTATGTGATGCGCCAGAGAAGCCTCGATAGCGGAGCAGCCGGAAATACACAGTAAGAATACCCAGTTGGGCGTTTTCGAACATCGGACCAATTTGCTAGTGATTTGCGTCAAAAAGAACAGTTACTATGCTTCTCACTCTACTTTCAAAAGTGTTTAGAAATGGGGGGGGGGGGTTAGAAATGGAGTGAGGTTGTCACAGAGCACAGACATGGTCTTGTAATAATACACAAAATCAGATAAATCCATTTAATGCTTAACCTCACTTTCAAAACTCGTTTTGTCTAATTTAATTACAATGAAATACCTGGTTGCACAACATTTTCCTGCTTGGTTGCTAATATAGTCATGGCCAACATAGGCTAGAGAAGTGGTACAAGCAATCTCCAGGATAGTTCCATTTTTTTTCTAACATTCCATACTATAAATCCTTTAAATATTGTGAAGTGATATAAGTAAGTGACTTGGTACAAGTAGCTTATAAACATAAACTTTGTCAATTTCTCTTGCTGCTGAAGAAAACATCAGATTTGATTGGCTTAAAACCTTCCAGCTATTATTAAACACAAAGCTAACAAGTTACATGCGAATGCCGTAGGCAAACATTAAAGCTAATTTGCATTTTTGGTTTGCTTTAGTAGGCAACTCACGCCAACCTAATCACCAAGAAATAGTTTAGCAGGGTTAATTGTGCACGTAAATGATACAAATGCCAAATGGGAAGTCTTAAAATTAATGTTCTGTTTGTATATGTTTATATTGTGTCATTTCATGAATGACTGTGCTGTTCCAAAGTAGATAAACAAAATGCAGCTTATTATTTTGCCTTGCGTTGTGGTTCCCATGTAATAGTCAATATTCTTGATACAAAAATTCAACATTTAAGTGTTTAAAATGCCCAAGGGTTTTTTAAATTAATAATTAAATTAATCAAGGGTGAGCCATACGTAATGGCTGATGTGCAGCCATGCAGCGGTCAGAAGCCGCCACTTCAGATTTGCAGATTTTTTTCTTTAGGCTATATTCATACTGCTTTTGCAATGCTTGCCAAATATATGTATAGACTTCTATGGAGCACATCTGTGCCAAAATATTGCTTTTAGGCATACATCTGTATATGCTTCTGAATATCTCTTATTTAACTGCATAGAAAAGTGTAGTCAACTATGCTTTTCACTGCAGAGGCATCCATCCTACCTCAAAGAAAACAAGCTATACTGCATGGAGCCATGCATATGACAGATATGCAATTTTCTGGCAAACAGATACCTGCATCAAGGCCATGTGTTCCCATGAAATATTATGAACAAAGGTTAGGGACAGCACTTTGGAGAGCGTGGAATAACATTGATAGTGTAATGTGGGACTCACCTGGTGCCCATGGCCAAACCCAAAAGGATTTCAGGCTTGCTGCAACACCTAAGAACAGGAGCGGTCGATACTATTGATTCTTATGTATGACCATGACCATACATGCACAAAGTTGGAGAGCATCCGGAATAACACCGAATATTGTGGTAAAAATACAGGAAAATAGAATAAATGAGTGTGAAAAATGTACCCAGTGCTCATAAGGATATAGTAATAATAATAATAATCTTTATTTGTATAGCGCCAACATATTCCGCAGCGCTTTCAGGCATGGATAAATGCAAAACAATACAACAATTGCAACAATTACAATGTGAGAAACATTGGGTTAGACACAAATGGGTTGAGGGTGGTACAGGAGGTGCAGGGGTTGGGGAACACAGGCAATAGGAAATTTCATGTACAGATCATTTATTAGAAGGCAAACAGGGTGGGGCACCATAGGAAGGGGCGAGGGACTAGGTCAGGAGATTTGGTATGCTTCCCTGAAGAGGTGCGTTTTTAAGGCACGTCTGAAATTTCGTGCATCGGGAATTGTCCGGATGCCTTGGGGTAGAGCATTCCAGAGGATGGGTGCTGCTCTGGTGAAGTCCTGTAGGCGAGCATGTGAGGTTCGTATTACAGGGGTATTTAGTCTGAGTGTGTTAGCCGATCGGAGTGAGCGGGCTGGGTGGTGTACTGACAGTAGGGAGGCGATGTATGGTGGCGCAGCGCCATGCAGAGCTTTGTAAGTGAGGTAGAGGAGTTTAAATTTAGTTCTGCAGTGGATGGGCAGCCAATGCAGCGACTGGCATAATGCAGAGGCATCTGAATAACGACTGGATAGAAAAATGAGTCTAGCTGCTGCATTTAGTATGGATTGGAGTCTAGTGCGGGGGAGGCCAATGAGTAGCGAGTTGCAGTAGTCAAGCCGGGAGTGGATGAGGGCAACCACGAGCGTTTTTAGCATGTCCGTGGTTAGGAACGGACGTATTTTAGCAATATTTCTGAGGTGCATGTGGCATGTTTGGGCCAGAGATTGGATATGGGGGGCAAAGGAGAGGTCAGAGTCCAGTGTGACCCCAAGGCATCGGGCATGCTGTCTGGAGGTTATGATGGTGCCAGACACTGGAATGGAGATGTTGATGGGAGGTTGGTTAGAAGGTGGAAAGACAAGGAGGTCAGTTTTAGAGAGGTTTAGTTTGAGAAAAAGGGAGGACATAGTGTTAGAGACAGCGGACAGACAGTCAGTGATATTTTGGAGGAATGGTCCAGAGATCTCACGAGAGGAGGTGTATAGTTGGGTGTCATCAGCGTAGAGATGGTATTGGAGACCAAATTTGTGGATGGTTTGTCCAATTGGGGCAGTATAGATAGAGAAGAGAAGGGGACCAAGGACCTAGCCCTGGGGTACCTCAACAGCGAGAGGAAGTGGAGCAGACGGGGGCCGCAAAGCGCCTGTAGTATGTGCTAAATTAGAACAAAGTGAACTTACTTAGGAGGGAGAGCCCCCCTAGCACCCCGAAACACATTTCACAACTCCCATATTTCATTTTACCTTCTGTGTCTGCCTGCTATTGGACCAATAAAGGAATTGAACATTAATTTTTGACTGGCTACCTACTCCTTACTAGGGGGGTCTCGAGGATATGAGACCTCCCTCCTAAGTAAGTTTACTTTTCTCTCATTTATCACATACAATATATCCTTATGAGCGTTGGATACATTTTTCACATTCATTTATTCTATGACTTACTGTGGCAAGGCATCATGTGACCCATTAAATACTAGAAAGAAAGACAGAGACAGATAGAAGTATGGAAGGTGGGGAAACATACAATGTTGACTAAGTTAAGGGGTGATGAAAATGATTTTATGTATCTTTAGGGGTTTCCCAGGCATATCTTTATACTATGATGGATAAGTAAGGCCCCACAGTGGTACAATACTGTCTCTGCAACTCCTACTTGCAAACCTGTATAGAATAGAGGTGGGTGTGGGGCATAAGAGGAACACAGCCGGATCAGACTACACAAGGTTTGTTTGTGTGATGTAACCATAAAATAAGTAAAATAATCCAGCACGTAAATAAATGCAAAGGTATGAATATTAACCTGTCAGTGAAAAATCACAGAAAGCCTCATGTGACATTTTAGTCCCTTTCTTAAACATTAGTTGCACAAGAGAAGCAGATATAGATAGCTTAAATGTAGACCACACTGGGATCACGGCAATAGTCGCATGAAGGAAAGCACTTTCCCTCAATCAGCTATTTTCGTGATCCCAGAGTAGTCCTGCCTGCAAGGGGTAATTGTCCCAATAGGAACGGCCCCATGCTGGAACCTTAGCGCCTGGCTTTCCCTAGATGTAAAACGATCCAAGCAGAACAGGACACTGTACACATCAACACACAAGGGAATGCATACCACATGGAACAGGACTGTTCATAACACGTCTGGCCACCTACGCAAACATGCAGAACACGTCGATGTTCATATCAATACACCCTGAACAGGACTGTTCACCTCATGCCTGGCCACCTGCATAGACACACAGAACACATTGCTGTTTACATCTACAGAACAACATGCATGCATGCAAACATAAGGGTACTGGGAGGGAAATGAGGAAACCAGCATCCTCTAGCCAGAGGAGCTGGTATTTATGTACAGCAGACCAATGGTGATTGGCTAGCTGAAGAACTCCAAACCCAGCCAGTTCAAACATCTCACACCTGTGGAAGTCTGCTCCTGGAAATCCATAGAACTACGGGTCCCAGGAGCACAACCTAACAAATACTATCTTTAGTTTATACAGTTTACAAATAGACCAGACTCACCAAACTGATAACAATGGCACATGCTATATGATAACTTTGGTGCACCTTAAGACACTTTGTCTTATTTTATGTCACCTCTTGGTTAGTTTATGTTAGACAATCATTTTTACACCAAAATTTTTTACGCACATTGACACATTTTAAGCTATGTTCTTTTCCAATAAGTCACACCCCTTTCCTTTAAGTATTACTTGTGTCTACTGAAGTACTAAAAGTGTCTAAAAGACATCTAGTGCATGTACACCAGCTTTATTTTATGGCAATTTAAGTCAAAATTACAGCAAATTTAGCTTATTAAATCCCCCACCTCCCAATGTCCATAATTTATTTGCCAATCTTGTCTCATTTGCATAACCTTAAGGGTTAAAGCAAGTCTTTAGTTTTGGGACAAAATTCTGACCTTGGACAAAGAACTAAGGTATATTACCTGCAGTTGTTCTTCTCTGGCACCTCTGCAATTTGCAGATTTTGGGTCCCATTGGTTGCTATCTAAAATGGCCACGACAATTTTCTAACTACCTAATAGACATCATGCCTGGCTATCTGATCGGTCAGTGCTGATCACGTGAGTAGCTATGGCTAATCAGAGAGCAGGTATAGTACATTATAAGTCTAAGACTAGCAATCTACTGTGGGGATTAAATAAACTGAAGATTGCTTCTGCCATCTAGAACATCTAAAAATGAAACCTGGACTTGATAACTCCTTTATGGATCCATCCAGGTAGCTGTCTGGGGGCTTGTTTTTTTTGGAATGAGCTGTATTTTTCAATGGTACTATGTAATGTACCATATAATGTACTGAAAAATGCTGCTGCTATATTCTGACAGCCATAAGGGCTCATGCCCAGGGATGGAGTGGGATACACCCATAGATTTCCACCGCAGGAGTACCGCAGTGGTAAACAAAAAGTCACTGGTGCCAACATAGCTGGAAATCTGCAGCAGAATCACGCATTTGAGCACTGACAGGTAGAAAAGCTATTAGGTTCAGTAGAACCTAATAGCTGCGTTATTCCCCCTTGGATTTCTGCTGCGGGGAACGTGGCAGCAATCCGTCGGTGGGCATTAGTTCTAAGGGTGGATATCCACTTGCGGTTTTCTTGCGCGTTTTTTTCACACGATATCGCTGCTTTTTTTTAACGCGATTGTCAATGGGACTTTCTAATGTTAAAATGCATTCCAAGTTTGTGCTTTGCGATTTTTGTGGGATGCATTTTTTTACATTAGAAAGTCCCATTGACAATCGCGTGAAAAAAACGCACAAGAAAAACGCAAGTGGGTGTCCACCCAAACTTTTACATTTTTTTATTGGCATAGTTGTGTGAGATCTCATATTTTGTGCGACCTCCTGTGGCTTCTATTGGTACCATATTGGAGTACTTTTCAACTGCTTTTTATTACATTGCATCTTGAAGACAAGGTGACCAACAAAAGCTGATTTTTTTTTCTGACCAAGTAAATAATGCATTACTTTGATACCTTGGACTTTTATGGATGTGATGCTAAAAAGGTTTTTTTTTATTTAGATTTTTTATTAGCAATATGGAAAAAACTTTTTTTTAACCTTTTGTTTTTTAATAAATAATACAATGTTTAAAAACTGATTTTTACATTTTGTTTTGATCGCTTCTACAGTAGGATATAGTATCATAGAATTACATTATACAGGCAATCTACTAAGTCATGTCACAGGCATGACTTGATAGGCAATCTATAATGGCAGCCCTGGGGGCTGTGATCTCATTGCGAGAGGCTATTCGATATCCCCGAATTCTGATCATGGCATTTAAGTGCCACGGCATTTAAAAGGCTCACTGCCGCAATCTGCTGTTGAGGGTGAGTGTCCGCTGTAGGAAACAGCGGACACCCACTCACACTATATGGAATAGGATCAGCTTCCGATGAACCTCCATACAAACCCTGAACCTCTATGACTTAGTTGTACATCATGAAGCTTTGAGGGGTTCTATGGTGTATTTTTTGGGCAACCTATGTTGCCATTTTTTGGTGCACAGTTTTCTGCAAAATGGCAAATTCCACAATGTGTTGCAGAACAATTTTGTGCATGAGAAAGGTGCTATGGTAGTATTGATATATTTATACACTATGGTTGGTACCATAATTGTATTTATGCATGACTGTTTGTACTGTTAACATATCTTTTAGGTTGTGACTACAGAATCTATGCACTTTAGTTGATACTGTTACATTAAGTACTATTGTTTATATTGATACCTTATCTATGCATTAAGTTTCATTTATTGGTTGATTCATTGCCGTGTCTATTTACTACAAAACTCACAATTACAGTATGAATTATGATTGCTATTTTATGCAACTGTGCACAATGGCTGATACTGTTACTATATTTACTGTATGTATTATAGTAATCTTCCTCTGTCTGAAAACTATGGTAGGTATCATTATTTTATCTGGTGTGGATTACAGTTGGTAATGTGACAGAATCTGTTATTGGGATATATGCACTAAAGCTATTGTTAGAGTTAATGTCTTTGGATTCAAATATGGACATAGGAAGAACAATAGTGGGAAAATATGCCCAAGACTGTTTCAGTATGAATACAATTGCATAACATGGTAAATTTTGCATTTTTTAAATGTTTGCTATTGCTTTTTTATGAAAAGTGCATAGCCCATGATTGCATATGTACGTATATTGTAAAAGAATTGAAAATTCAGATGTGATTTGTTTCCTAACAAGAATTAGCCCATGCTTAATAGAGACATCTGGAAAGTTCCATTCCTCTGAGCCTTTCCTGCTTCTCTCAGCTCACACAACTAAATACTGCACTAAATGCTAACAAGTTGACAGTCTGCCAGAGCCTAAGGGATAGTTTCTAAAAGTCTGCATTTTATGATGAACATTTACCTTATGCTTAATGATTTTTTTCCAACCATGCTTGCAACTATGACACATCAAGTTATACATATATATATATGAGAAAAATTAAGTACACCCTCTTTGAATTCTATGGATTTTCATGTCAGGGCATAATAAAAAACATCTAGTCCATAGAAGGTCTTAAAACTAGGGAAATACAACTTCAGATGAATGACAGCATATGACACATTACACTATCCAGGACCTCCAGGGTCATTGGGTCCAACCCCCTGCTCAATGTAGGATTCACTGAATCATCCCAGACAGATGTCTGGCCTCTGTTTGAAGACTTCCATTAAAGGAGAACTCACCACCTCCCGTGGTAACCTGTTCCACTCATTGATCACCCTCATTGTCAGAAAGTTTTTTTTCTAATATCTAATCTGTGTCTCCTCCCTTTCAGTGACATCCCATTGCTTCTAGTCTTTCCTTGTGCAAATGAGAATAGGGCTGATCCCTTCCCAATGTGACAGCCCTTCAGATATTTCTAGACAGCTATTAAGTCTTCTACCTACAAAGAACAGAGCAGAGAAGAAAGAGGTACAGCAAGAATGACTCTATCAACAAAGAACTGTGTAGTAAGCACACAGAGTCCTCTTGAATGGAGAAAAAGAAGTGCTGTTGTGAAGAAGAAAAGGAAAGTGATGGTTGTGGGAGATTCTCTATTGAGAGGAACAGATGCCGCTGTCTGCAGACCTGACACCTCAAGAGAGGTGTGCTGTCTTCCAGGTGCACAAATCAAAGATGTGTCTGATAGGCTGTCAAGACTCATCAGTCCTACAGAACACCACCCATTCCTACTAATACATGTAGTTACAAACAACACCTCAAAAAATGACATCACAACTATCTGCAGAGACTTTGAAGACCTCGGAAAGAAGGTAAAGGAAATAGGAGCAGAAAAAGGAGCACAAGTGGTCTTCTCATCCATCCTCCCAGTGGATGGCCATGGAATAAGAAGATGGAACAGGATTCTAGAGGAGAACAACTGGCTACATTAATGGTGCAGTCAGCAACGATTTGGATTTCTAGACCATGGAGTGAATTGATTAACTGCTTGCTAGAGACGGGTTGCATCTTACAAAAACAGGTAAGCAAGCATATATTTGGTGGGTGCCTTGCTTCCCTCATTAGGAGAGCTTTAAACTAGAACAATATGGGAAGGGAAGTGAAAGGCCAGGTAAAAATATACAGCTAATTAATACATTTGAGAACCTTGCTATTAGAGGAGCAAGAGACACCAATCACAAACTAAAATGTTTTTACACAAATGCACAGAGCATGGGAAACAAACAAGGAGAATTGGAGCTCCTAACACAGTAAGAGAAATATGATGTCATAGGCATCACAGAAACTTGGTGGAATGATACACATGATTGGAATCCAAGGCTTCAAGGATACAACTTATTTCTAAGAAACAGACCTAAAAAAGGGGAGGACGTATTGCGTTATATCTACAGAGATTCAAGCTTCAGAGCATGGTTGTTCTGTAGAAACTGTTTGGGTAAGAATACAAGGAGAGAACAACAGAAGGGACACTATTGTAGGCATTTACTATATGCCACCTTAACAAGCAGAAGATATGGATGAACTCTTTCTACATCAGATGGGCATTCCCATTTGTTGGGAATCTCTCTCAGGTAAAAGTAATGGATCCAACAAATTCTTATCCGCTCTTGCTGACAATTTTATTTTCTAAAAGGTAGAAGAGAAAAAAGGGGATCTGCTATCTTAGACCTAATTCTTACCAACAGGGAGGAAATGGTTGAAGTAAGGGTGGCTGGGACCTTAGGTGGCGGTGATCATGCTAACCTTAAATTTTAAATAAAAAGAGAAGGAAGACTTGTGAAAACTCAGACCTAAAGTTTCGATTTCAGAAAGGCAGAACTCAGAAAGAGGGTAGGAAGAGTCCAATGGCTGGATGTTCTTAAGGACAGAAATGTCCAAGGAAGTTGGGAAATATTGCAAAATGAGATTCTCAAAGCACAATCGTTAACAAACCCTAAATGAAGCAAGAATAGAAAGCATTTAAAGAGACAAGGATGAATGAACACAGAACTGGCACATATATTAAAAACAAAGAAAAATATGTTTATCAAATGGAAAGAGGGGGGAATATCAAAAGAAGAATATAATGTGATCTGCAGAAACTGTAGGGCAAGTGTCAGAAAAGCTAAAGCTGATAATGAGGCCAAAAGCAATAAAAACAAGGATTTGGGAGGTATGTCAAAAGCAAAAGAAGAGTCAAAGATGCTATTGGATGCTTGCAAGATGAAAATGGTTAATTGGTTAAGAATGATGTTGAGAAGGCCGAACTTTTAAATTCCTATTTTGTATCTGTTTTCTCTCAGAAAGTAGATGGAACACCAACTGATCTTCCCTGTGCTATTGGGGGAATAAAAAAATGCAGGCTATCTGTAAGCAGAGAGATGGTGAGGGAACACTTAGCTAACTTAAATTAATTCAATTCTCCAGGTCCAGATGAATTACATCCTAGGATACTAAAGGAAGCAGCAGAGGTAATTGCTGAGCCACTTGCCATAATCTTCGAAAATTCCTTGAGAACAGGAGAAGTCCCGCAAGTTTGGAAAAGGGCAACATGTTGTCCCTATCTTCTTCCCTTTTTTGAAGATAGTGACTAAATTAGAGAGTTAGAGAAAATATTGGCCAAAGTAAAAATAACAAAAAAGGAGTCCCTGACCTTTTTGTATTTGCAAAACCTCCAATCATGTATTATACAGCTTTTCCCATTGAAAAGTATTGTTTTTAGTTAAATCTAGCCCATATTTCCAAACATTTTTTGTTTGTCTCTAAATGAAAAAAATGTTTCTATGTTTGTTTGAGATATTCCAGAACTGATGCTAGAATAGAGCAACCTGGTGCCTCTATTGAAAAGTTTTTCTGTGTCCGATTTATCTCAGTGAATGTTCCAAGGTGATCACATGTACTCCGTCTTGCTTCTCTGTAGTAACGCTGTCTCACTCTTATAAGAAGCTGCTCATCTCATCAGGGATGCATCCACTTATCCAGTCATGGTGAGAGAGAAGCAGCACTGAGCAGGTGTTACAATTACTGAAGTAGACACAAAATACAACAATAGCAGGTGGCGCGAATCTAACATTAGTTCTGAAATATCTGGGGATAAAGAAACATTTTTTAAAAATGAGTCTGAATACAAAAAATGTTTAGAATAACAGGCTATATGTAAGTAAATATAATATTTTTCTTAAGACAACCCCTTTAAATTCCTCATATACAACTTAAATCAGCCCCTGGCTGCCTCTAATGAGGTATCTCAAAATGTTGCTGCACCTCCACCAGATGACAGGTGGCTAGGTGTGAATACTGAAAGTGTGAGCACAGTTTTCTGTCATTTTCCAACAGTGTATGTTAACCTGGGTAATTGTTTAAGAAGCATTGGACTAGCAGGTTCATCACATGGAGAAGGCAAGGTAGGTGTGTGAGATTGCCAAGGCAAAGGGCTGCCAGTAGGTTGGCCCCATTGTCACACATGACCTTGCCTGGATTCAGATTGTGTGCACTCAGCCACGTGTCAGCCTGGGGCTGCAGAGCCATCAACAGCTCTTCGGCTATGTGGCTACACTCCCTAGGACATATGAGTTTTAGGAGAGAATTTTGGTGTTTACCACATGCACCGCTGAATGAAGTTCAGATTTTGTCACATACAGACATGGGTGCCAATTGGAAAGGTGTTGAAAGATGCTATTAAGAGGTTGAGGAAGAAAAGGAAGAGGAGGAGGTTGAAGAGGGGACAGACTAGGATCAATGTCCCACAACTCTTCGGGGTACCATTAAATGTGGACCATCACTCTCAGATTCATGTCCAACTTGCAGAACATTGACCCAATGTGCTGTTAAAGATATATAATGCCTCTGTCCATGATCTCCTTTATCCAGAAGGGCAGCGTTTCCATTGCAAGTAGCTGTGCAACGCTCACCTTCAGACTCTGTACTTGTGGATGGTTGGGGTAGTAATTTTTTACGTTTCCATAGCTATGGGATGGAGAGCTGGGACACGCTGGAATATGGAATAGATGTCAATGTTGGTAAAGATGGTGGTGATCATGGCAGCTCAACTTCTGCTTTTCGTTTTGTACTATGGGCTTTGAAATCTGCAGCCTTGTCGTCAGTTGTGGAGGAGATGCCTGAAGTAAGCATGCTACTGCACTACACAAAACTGCCTCTTTGTGCTCAAGGTTTACTGCATGAACAGGGAGGGAGATAGAGGAAGAGGCAGCGGAAGAGGGAGCAGGATGAGGCTGAATCTTTGCTCTCTGGCCCAGGCGGGCTCTCCAAGGCAGTGGGTGGTGGGAGTTCATATGACTGTTCATACATGTTGTGTTGAGATCATTTACATATTTGCAGCAACTTTAACACTTACTGCAGATCCTACAGATGATCACTCTTCTGTCATCATGTGCAGTCTTAAAGAATGCCCAGGCTGAACAAATCCTATGAACAAACCTAACTGTGAGCCTGATGTTGCTGAGGGTAGTTGCAGTGCTCTTTTATTTACCTGTGACACCCTACTCGCTACCTTGGCAAAGGAGGTTTTCCTCTGTCTCGTCCCCATGCAAGCTGCTATGATAACTCTCTATGTTAGATTGAGTCTTACTTAGTCCTCATCCACCTCCTCTTCCTCTTCATCATCCTTCTCTTTCAGAGTGGAGCCTATGTCACAGTGAGCACCAGGAGCTGGCACCTCCATTTCCACATTCCCCTAAGTGTACATTTCCTGAGGAGGGCTGACCGCACGCACTCACCCACCCTTATCTTCCTCTTTGGAAGAAAAAAAATGGTTGGGCATCAGGGCATTCAATGTCTTTGTCTTTTCCCTTTGGTTGTTTGGACTGCCTAGTTGACATCCATGATACTGAATAATCAAATAGCTTCTCAGAATGATCCATGTGGACTGCTTTGGCATGTGCAGGGGATTTGCAATGGGGGGAAGAAAAGGGGAACAGTCATGGGCAATTGGTTTAGACTGGCTACTGTGTGTCTGCAACTGGGAGGAAGAGGAGGTGGTGGTAGTTGATGCATGCTATGTCATCCACTCTATGACTTGTTCTGCGTGCTGCAGATGTAACACAGGGGCAGAACCACTTCTAAAGAATGGCAGTGGGCTCGCCTCACCTCCTGCAGAATGTAGAGCTGTTGCTTCAGTGGGAGCTGCTTGAAGTGCCAACTTGACTCTTCCTCTGCCACCTCCAATACCACTGACACATCCTTTACATCTTGCTTTCTTCATATTTCCTTTTATTAATTTAGTTTTTTATTTTGTTGCTTTTGGGTTCACTTCTTAGTGTAGTTTTATGTAACTTCTTAGCTAACTTTGTACTTTGCAGGAAATCACTGCTAGCTGGGTAAGGCCAGCAAATAATTTGTAGCGGCCGAGCTTGCAACTTCGAATGACGTCTGAGACCGCTGTGCGTATTCTCTGTTTTATTATTTGGCTTTCTTTTTTCTTTTACATCAACAAAAAAAAGCACCACCAACTAAATAAGCTTCAATCTTTGGGAGGCACAATATGTGAAAACAAAAGGCCATATTGCATCTTTGTGAGCTGTACCAGTTTGGCACGGCGTAATTAAATTCCCCACACTCTACTGCTAACTGCATAAGGCTCACAAATAATTAGTTGTGGCTGGACTGGCGACTTTGAACAATGTCCGAAGCAAGAGAGAACTGCAATATTCCCCACACCAAAACGTTTTTTCGTCTGCTTGCTTTGCTGCTTTACACTTGACAGTAGCAGAAACAAGACCACATTTCATTTAGGCATATAAACATGATGCAGCAACTTTCTCTGCTCCCTGCAATAGAACCCTGTTTAAGCTCTCTGCTTTTATACAAGCTTCCACACCCAGCAGTAATATATCGGTAGAATATCTGTCCCTATTAACAACACACCACATGTTATATAGGAATATAAACATCATGCAGCTTTTCTGTCCTGTGTTCAACTGCAAAACAGCTGCTTGTTACACTGTGCCTATGCTGTATATGGCTAGGTCACCTGATGCAGGTATCCAATGAAACTGCTTTCCATATGTTGGATGGAGGACACCTTTGGTGACATCAGCAAGGCACCTTGGCTACTGCTTATTAGCTACATGCTGACATCTGCAGCAGGCATAATGGAAATTCAATGGCAAAAATCAGTTCAGACTAACCAGATTCGATTTTGCAAAAATTTGAATCATTTTGTCGCCAGGCGAATCAAAATGAGCAACACTACTTTTAATAAGTAGCAAAAAACATTCATCAGCTAAAATTGTGAAAGTTACAGTACCTGGGTGACTGAAATAGAGACTCCATTAATCAACACCTTAGCGTAATAGCTTTTGTTGTCAATATATGTTATGTGCATAGAGGATGTGTCCCTGAATATCTACTTGATTTACCTAGAATGAAAGGACAAGCAATATCTTAAGTAGAACAATTAAATCAATAGCATGTTATACAGAGTCAGGATATGAGAAATCTATGAGTTTTAAATGGATTTCCCATTACTGTTCTTTATACATGATAAAGAGAGTGCTGGTGATATTATTACTATCCCTAGTCTTCTCTGTTCTTGCAGTTCAATCGTAATACAATTTCAGAGCTCAAATAGCTAAACACATTAGATAGGAAAACAAATATAAGGACTTGAAATAATGAAAACAACTCCCAGTCCTCAGATATTACTACTCCGTTTTCCTACTTAGCTTGAGAACAAAATGAGTAAAAAAAAATCTCGATTCAGAAATATTGTCTTCTTTACTTTTTTCCCAATGTAGAGTAATATTATATACGGTAATGTCATATTTAGTGTTAGTTGTCTCATGAGAAATATTGCTTATAGTTAAATCCAGCCCATAATTATAAACATTTATTGCATTTACACTTTTCAAAAATGTTTTTATTATCCCCAGATAGCAAAAATGAAGGGTCCATAGGGAAATAGGGGCGATAAAAAAGACCAAAGACGTAGAAAGATAGGGCATGCAGCGATTTTTAAATCTTGTAACATCACATGAGTAAAAACATCGTAAATGTGAAGGAAACCATTGAAAAGCATGGGTTTCATTATTCTGAGCTTTCACTCGCATTGCGTAAAAATTGCCCAATTTTATTGCCCATGTGAAAACGGCCTGACTAGAAGCTATAGCTATATCTCTTTGTGAGTTTCTTTTCTTCTATTCACCTCCAACAGCTCCCTCCTCCCATTTTTCTCCATAGACTTTGATGGGCAGCATGAGGCAGCACTAAGCAAAGACCCACCCTCACTTACTGTAATCTGTCTTGGTATGTCTGTTCCTAGAGACAGACTTCAAGTGGCAAACGCAGTGGACAATAAGTTAGAAGTAAGAGGGACTTATGGTGGTCAGCCCTTTAGAGTGATTTTTCAGCAAAAAATATAATTTTAGGTAAATAACGTAATTTGGACTAGTTATGAAATTAGGAATCACTACAAATTTATTACTATATTATTAATAAACTATAAACTTATTGAAAGGGCAGCATTGCAGAGCCTATTTAATATTCACACTACTGTATGTGGGGATTATCTTTTATCTGCATTGTGATCCTTCCTTATGCCATCTGTTAATTAGGAATTACTAAAGGAATCAGAGAAGTAAGGCTTGAACAAAAATGTCACTCTGTGTTGGAGTGTTCTTTGGAGGTATATAGCAACTATAACTGCAAGTTGAATTTTTTTCTTATAAAATCAGTTTTCTAAATTCTCCCCATCCCTCACCATAATTTTGGGGGCTTGGTGGGATTGGGACTACCTTTTTTTGCAATGACAACTGCATTTAATGCAGTTCTCGCCTGGTACTTCTGCCACATAGCTGACCTGTTATTCCCTTGGTCTGGGGATGTGGTGGCTGTACCACAGCTAAAACTGTATCTCAATAATAACCACTTTGAATTAAAATTTTCTCTATTTCTTATTTAGAGTTATAGTTGAGCACCGACCTTGATCATCAACAGGTAAATACAGTGACATACTGAAAAAAAACTGCATGTCACCCCAATCACAATATCAAGAATGTTCCAGTGGGGGAGTTTCTTCAAGTAAAATATAACTGCTCTATCACTAATCAATTAAATGGTAAATAATAGGAATTTATATGATCTCTTACAAACGCTTCCATCTGTAAAAAAAATCCAGTCATCCAGCTGTAGTATTTTCCACCACATTTAGTTGTGAATTTTAGGATATCTGCCAGATATTTAATAAATATATATCTTTTTTGGATATTGATCCTATTTTAACATCTATTCTCTCTAATAGTTATAGTAATGTAGCGAAGATAGCCCTAATTTTCAGCCAACTATTATCGCTATTAGGCTTCCTACACATGGCGGAGCGCGATATTGGGCCATGACATTTGGTCCAATATCAAACTTGTGCACATGCAATGTACCAGCGGATGTGAGGTGTTTTTCTGTAAAAAAGCCTCTGATCACTTTGGTGAGGTGGCGATCCTCCAGTGCGGCTTTCAGACGTATGGGAGGATTGTCAAGTGTTTCCCATTGTTTTTAATGGGAAACCTTGCATTGCACTCTCTGGCACACTGCACGCCATGCAATGTGCTTTCCTTTCCCATTGAAAACAATGGGTGATGTGTTTTGAGAGAAAGCCCGAACATAAGACGTGTTGCAATTTTTCTTCCGCACCACGAGGCAAGGACAAAATTGGTCATGCACATAACCCGATTCATAAGAACACGGTTCATATTTGTGCAAGACACAAATCTGGCACGATTTTCACAGTCATGTAAAAGCAGCCTTAGTCTGTTTTCTGACCATATTGGTCCATGAATTCTGGGTCATTTAAATGTGGACATTCAAAATGTGGGTGCTGTTCAGTTATGCATATCTCAAAAACATGTATTTCATGTGTCACTGGCAATTCATTTCATATTAAGCAATATACTAAATTGTTACACTCCTTATGTACTGGATTTGATCACTTGTGTCTCATATCAAAATGTTGGCTGCACAACTTGCAGTTTAAAAACATGTATCAGACGTTATATCTCTGATATACCAAATGGGACATCCACCAATGTTTCTGCAGTTTCAAAATGCGTGCTGCAAATTTTTCATCTACGCCTGCTGCAGGCATTGAACGGGCCGGTCGGTCCATCAGGGGAGGGGACCTCCATCAAAAATTACTTAATGGAGAAACATACTGGATTTTGTGGTTGATTTTTTTACTACTACAGGTTAATTGTCAGATGTTCTATCTCCTCTCCTTTTTTCTGTTATTTACATGATTACTTTTTTATTTGCATATTGGTTATATGTTTCTTTTTAAACTTTGCAGGTGTGCCATCTTCTGATGATGCGACTAAGAGCTGCTGTGACAACTTGAAGCGCGTCAGAAGGTCCCACCATTATATGTCCTTTCTGTTGGGATTGTAATGTCTCAATAAAGCCATGATTTTATGGATGCAGGATCCTTTTCTTGCTGGCTTCTACAATTGATTCCGGTCAAGTCCATGGATCCTGCTGGTGAGCTGCTTCATTTTCTCTGCACAGAACAAAAAAATAGTTTTGCGCCAGGTAATAATTCTGGGAAAAAGAAAGCAAATTTATTTACACTGAAAATGATATTAAAAGGGTTGCCCAGCTTTAAACTATTGATGGCTTATCCACAGAATAGACCATTAATAGTAGATTAGCAAAGGTCCACTACCCAGATTCCCTGATGCCGTTTGCCTGGCCAGTGTGCTGATTGAGCTAATTTCTCTAGGTATCACTCAGATCTCTTCTCACTGCAGTGCCCTAGCTTAGAATTACAGACAACATTCCCACTGAAGTGAATGGTAAAACTCTAAACCCATTGGGAATGGATGGCATAGGAGCATGAGCATAAGCCCTGTTTCACACGGGCAACAAAGTTGCGCGATTTTATCGCAATGCGACAGTGCTACAAATCATATGTATGTGAAGCCCATGCTTTCCTGTGGGTTCCTTCACATTTGCGATGTTTTGTAGCATGAAAACACAG
The DNA here is from genome assembly GCF_035609145.1 of Eleutherodactylus coqui. Lineage (NCBI taxonomy): Eukaryota > Metazoa > Chordata > Amphibia > Anura > Eleutherodactylidae > Eleutherodactylus > Eleutherodactylus coqui. Next base: position 158,344,199 of record NC_089843.1, on the reverse strand, counting down.
TTTTCATGTGGTGCAATGCAACTTTGATAGTAGGAAATCCTACTGTCAAAGCCCTTATCTAAGCCCTAGCTGCGTCTTCTCTCCAGTCCCTGGCAGTTGTCTTCAGTATCTCTTCTGGCCAGAGATTGGAAAATCTCCACCTCCAGAAAGTGGTGCCTCTGATTGGCAGCAGTTCAGCTAATCAGAGCAGCAATGAATGGCTGTGATTGGTTCATCGAGTGCTAGCTCTTATTGGCTGAGTATCACAGAGCTCAAAAAATCCAGGGCACCGCTTCCTGGAGGCAGGGGTTTTCTTATCCCCATCCAGAAGAGATGCTGAAGACCAGTGTTGGGGATGGTTGAGAAGATGCAGCGGAGCCGGACAGCGCTTTTTAGGTGATGTGTTCTCTTTTTTTCTGCAGCTAGAGCTTATTTTCGGGGTAGGGCTTATATTTCAAGTACCCCCTGAAAATCCTAGCATGTGGTGCTACAAAGCAACACAAAATCGCGGTATCGCTGTGGGAAAAAGCAGCAATATTACACAATATTGCTGTGATTTGCTCGTGGTAATATTGTGTTGCGGGTGTGAAATAGGCCTAAGTACACAAGCCTGGTAGTGACTGATCAGCAGGGATCCCAGGCTGCAGACCCCTGCCGATCTACTATAGATGGACTATTCTAAGGATAGGTCATCAATAGTTCAATAGTTTAAAGTTGCACAACCCATTTAAGACTATATCCACACAGCACAGAAGCTGCATACATACTTCAAAGCTGCAGGGACTCCATGTACAATGCGCCTACACATCCCTAACGATGAACAATAAGTGGATGAATTATAATTAAATGTTATTCTTCGGTCAATCATTGGAAGCATTTAGACTGCATGATAATCACTATCCAACAAAATCTAAATAATAATCCTTAAGTGTAAAAGTGCCCTTAAAGTGGGCTGCCTCAGGGGTGATCAGCATATATACTACCCATATAAATAGCGACTGCCATGGCCTTTACTTTCCTGACCCTATTCATAAAGCAATATCCAACAGTGCAGGCTACAGACTTTTTCTGACCGAAGGTTTGAGCTGCTTGCATTTTCATACAGGTGGGAGTGATGACATCATCATATTCTGCATGGAAAGAGGGCATCTAATAAATGGCAGAGCAAAATGTTAGATGTCTCTTGAATCCGCTGGACAATTGAATCTCCCAATCTAGTTTGGATTTTTAGAACCAAGTCAGAAGAACTGGACAGAAAGGATGATGTAGGACACAAGCCTAATGCTCTGTTTACATGCTTGGATAAACATGTTTGTCATACATGTAATGTTTTTTGGGCACTATTCAGTAGGGGAAGTGGTTTTTATAAAATATGAAACATACAACAGAGACAGTACCATAAAAAAGTCAAGTAAAGCAAAAGAAAATATAAATAAAATGAAATAGAATAAAAAGAAATACTATCTGTTAATATTTAATACACCTTTATTCTAAATTTCAGTGTAGACTATAGAACAGCAAAGAGCAAAATGTAAAATAAAGAACAAAATGTTAATAAAATAACCTCTAGTGTAGTTGTGTTTTAAATTATACAACAGAACTTGGACACATTCAGAGTCTTGAAACCTACTTGTGTCAGTATTGCTAACACCTGATCTGCCTTGGCAGTCACTGCCTGACACATGCTCAGTATGTTAATTATGGTTCAAGATGCTATCATTCTGCCAACACTGTGCCATTCTGGGGATGTTTATTACAGTATGCAATGTGCAAAAATCTCTAAATGGATTCAGCAAATTTCACATAAAATAATGCTGTATGCTATGCTATACTTTAATCGGAAATGTATTTTCTACCTGCATCAGTAAGGATACACTGCTTTTCAACAGTGCTGTTGTTACACTAGTGGAATGCAAAAATAATAAAGCAGATTGCATTTGCTAATTTCTCCTTTTTTTGTGTTTCTGAATAGTTCCATAACACTGCAGCAGAACCTGCCACTGTGCAGAAAATTCTGCACCATAATCTGCATGTCTAATGTAAATGGACCAATAAATACAGATTCTGGGACAGCACTAGAAGCGGAGCGAATTTGCGCAGGAACAAATCAAAATACATTTTTTTTACTGCTTCAGGGCTTATTTACACATCCGTATATCAGCCGGGTTTTCACGCCTGCCCTATATACGGTGTCCTTTTCTGCAGGGGGAGAAGGCAGGCCAGGCCGGGAGCAGTGCTGAGCTCCCGCCCCCTCTACGTCCCCTCTCCGGCCCTCGCCACTATTTGCAATGGGAGGGGGCAGGATGGGGCAAAACTTAGCTCCGCCCCCGTCTCGCCCTCCCATTGCAAACAGTGTCGAGGGGTGGAGAGGGGGCGGGAGCTCAGTGCACTGCTCTCGAGCGGCCTCCTCCCCCTGCAGAAAGGGACACTGTATATCGGCCAGGTGTGAAAACCGATATGCAGACGTGTGAATAAGCCCTCAATTACACGCTATTGTGCATGGTAAAAGAAAAAAAGGCAGGAAGATAGGTCCTGCCCTATCTTTTCTTGCAGATAGAAAAACTAGTCCCATCTTTTCTTGCAAGTAGTATTAATGCATGAGAATCCCACTAGTCAAAACAAAAATCAATGGTTTTGCTTCATTCTGCAGGCATGTTTTATGCTTGAAAAAGGATGGAGTCACGCTCATCTTTTTAAGCCCTAACTGGTTAATAGTGCTTAGTGCTATCTATAAATAATCAGAAAGTCCATGCTTAATATGTTTATGGATATTTAATGGGTATAGTATTCCAGCATTTTTCATCAGTATTCGTAAGGCAAAACTAGAAATCGTTCAAAAACACAGAAAACATGCAAATTTTCTATTATACCATTTCTCTATGTAGATAACAGTAGTGGTTTTAGCTTAGATTAATTTCACACAAGTGTATTACAGGCGAACTTCTCTTCTCTTGACCCACCAGTTGAAGTGGCTGTGTGAAGCACTCCATTCACTGCTATTGAAATTATAAAAACAAGCAGGCTGTCTTTAATTCCCACATGTTGGAAGTCTGGGGTCACATGTTTTTGTATCTTATTGAAATGTCCTGTTTTATTTTTAAATTTTATAAAGAATGAACTTTTTTCTTACAAGAAGTAACAGGAAGCTTTTTTAGAACAGCAGTCCATTTCTTACAAATCCGTTCTATTAGTGTGCATCCATTTATATAAGTTTCCAAAGGATCTGTTTTCCTTTGTCTTTTTAATTTCAAACATTATTGTAACCGCTTAGCACCACAAGACATAAGTTTTTGTTCTGGCAGGGTGGTAGTTAATTTGGGGTGGTAGGTAAAAAGATGTAGAATTACATCCTGTGGATGGCACGGGCTCAGAAGGGACTCATAGCAGGCCTTAAACTTCAACAACAGGGACCGATGAAAACATTCATTCCCGCTCTTAACTCCTTACATGCAGGGATCATTGTACCTGTAAAGGGTTCACAAAGGGAGCTTTTATAATTCAAGTCCCCTACAGGGACATAAATGCTAAAAAAGAAAAAAAATTATATACAAAAAAAACACACACAAAAAACCCTTTTGCACACTTTCCCCTGTTTGTATAAAAAAACATCCATGTTTGGTATCATCATATCCATAACGACCTGTACAATACTTTGAACACACTATTTATCCTGTATGGTAAACTTCCCCCCCTATTTTGTTCATTTTCCCTCACAAAAAAGGCAGTAAAAGTGATCAAAAAAGCTGTGTGTACCCCGAAATGGTATCAATAAAGACTACAACTCATCACACAAAAAACAAGCCCTTACAGCGCTATGTCCATGGAAAAATAAAAAAGTTATGAGACTTTGAATGCGATGATGTAAAAATAAATAAATAAAAAGTTGAAAAATCTAAAAGGAAAAAAAAAATGTGGGCATCGTCATAATCATGCCAGGTCATAGAAAAAAATTCTCATGTCATTTATGCTGCATGATTAATGCTGTAAAACAAAAACACCATGGGAGAATAAATAAAAACCACTGTTTGCCATGTAAAAAAAACAAGCCATCATTAGAGATGAGCGAACGCGTTCGTCCGAGCTTGATATTCGTGCGAATATTAGGGTGTTCGGGATGTTCGTTATTCGTGACGAACACCATGCGGTGTTCTGGTTACTTTCACTTCCTTCCCTGAGACGTTAGCGCGCTTTTCTGGCCAATTGAAAGACAGGGAAGGCATTACAACTTCCCCCTGCAACGTTTAAGCCCTATACCACCCCCCTGCTGTGAGTGGCTGGCGAGATCAGGTGTTCGCCTAATATAAAAGTCGGCCCCTCCCGCGGCTCGCCTCAGATGCGGTGTGAGTTAGATGAGGGACAGTGCTGTTTATACCGGAGCTGCTGTAGGGAAAGAATTGGTAGTTAGTGTAGGCTTCAAGACCCCCCAAAGGTCCTTATTAGGGCCACTGATAGCTGTGTGTTGGCTGCTGTTAGCAGTGGGATTTTTTTTTCTTTCTCAAAATCGCCTCTGCAGACCGTTGCACCTGGCATTAGGGACAGAAGTGCTGCATAGGCAGGGAGAGTGTTAGGAGTGAGTGTAGCCTTCAAGAACCTCAACGGTCCTTTCTAGGGCCATATTTATCCGTGTGCAGTACTGTCCAGGCTGCTGTTGGCTGTGCTGCATTTTTTTTGGGCTTCTCAAAATCGCCTCTGCAGAGCATTGCACCCTCCATTGATACTGCAGGGAAAGAATTGTATAGGCAGGGCCACAACACAGTTATTATTCATAGAATATACGCAGTGCTGCCTGTTGGTGGGAAAAAACTGAAAAGAAATCTATTTGTCCAGCCTGTGTCCGTCCTTACGCCTGTGGAGACGTGTGAGCTGCGTGAAAAACATTGCTAAATCATACGCAGCCAGCTACGCTTTACTGCTGGGTTCGCCATTTGCTTTCCTTAATTGGGGAAAAAAATACCTGCTCTCCAAGAGTTATAATAACTCTGCTACCCTCACGTTCTGTGACACATAAGCAGGGACACAGCGCAGTTATTAAACTTCGCAGGTTCATTGAATATACGCAGTGCTGCCTGTTGGTGGGAAAAAACTGAAAACAAATCTATTTGTCCAGCCTGTGTCCGTCCTTACGCCTGTGGAGACGTGTGAGCTGCGTGAAAAACATTGCTAAATCATACGCAGCCAGCTACGCTTTACTGCTGGCTTCGCCATTTGCTTTCCTTAATTGGGAAAAAAAATACCTGCTCTCCAAGAGTTATAATAACTCTGCTACCCTCACGTTCTGTGACACATAAGCAGGGACACAGCGCAGTTATTAAACTTCGCAGGTTCATTGAATATACGCAGTGCTGCCTGTTGGTGGGAAAAAACTGAAAACAAATCTATTTGTCCAGCCTGTGTCCGTCCTTACGCCTGTGGAGACGTGTGAGCTGCGTGAAAAACATTGCTAAATCATACGCAGCCAGCTACGCTTTACTGCTGGGTTCGCCATTTGCTTTCCTTAATTGGGGAAAAAAATACCTGCTCTCCAAGAGTTATAATAACTCTGCTACCCTCACGTTCTGTGACACATAAGCAGGGACACAGCGCAGTTATTAAACTTCGCAGGTTCATTGAATATACGCAGTGCTGCCTGTTGGTGGGAAAAAACTGAAAACAAATCTATTTGTCCAGCCTGTGTCCGTCCTTACGCCTGTGTAGACGTGTGAGCTGCGTGAAAAACATTGCTAAATCATACGCAGCCAGCTACGCTTTACTGCTGGGTTCGCCATTTGCTTTCCTTAATTGGGAAAAAAAATACCTGCTCTCCAAGAGTTATAATAACTCTGCTACCCTCACGTTCTGTGACACATAAGCAGGGACACAGCGCAGTTATTAAACTTCGCAGGTTCATTGAATATACGCAGTGCTGCCTGTTGGTGGGAAAAAACTGAAAACAAATCTATTTGTCCAGCCTGTGTCCGTCCTTACGCCTGTGGAGACGTGTGAGCTGCGTGAAAAACATTGCTAAATCATACGCAGCCAGCTACGCTTTACTGCTGGGTTCGCCATTTGCTTTCCTTAATTGGGAAAAAAAATACCTGCTCTCCAAGAGTTATAATAACTCTGCTACCCTCACGTTCTGTGACACATAAGCAGGGACACAGCGCAGTTATTAAACTTCGCAGGTTCATTGAATATACGCAGTGCTGCCTGTTGGTGGGAAAAAACTGAAAACAAATCTATTTGTCCAGCCTGTGTCCGTCCTTACGCCTGTGGAGACGTGTGAGCTGCGTGAAAAACATTGCTAAATCATACGCAGCCAGCTACGCTTTACTGCTGGGTTCGCCATTTGCTTTCCTTAATTGGGAAAAAAAATACCTGCTCTCCAAGAGTTATAATAACTCTGCTACCCTCACGTTCTGTGACACATAAGCAGGGACACAGCACAGTTATTAAACTTAGATAATTCATTCACTAGAGGCAGTGGGGCCTTTCGTTTTCCAAAAAGGGCAAAAATTATATTTGGCCTGCAGTCTTGCGCCAATTTATTTCCTGCCTGGGAAATCTAATCACTGGTAATACAGCATGCTGAGGGGTAGGGGTAAGCCTAGAGGACGTGGACGTGGACGTGGCCGAGGACGCGGAGGGCCAAGTCAGGGTGTGGGCACAGGCCAAGCTCCTGATCCAGGTGTGTCGCAGCCGACTGCTGCGCGATTAGGAGAGAGGCACGTTTCTGGCGTCCCCACATTCATCGCCCAATTAATGGGTCCACGCGGGAGACGGTTATTAGAAAATGAGCAGTGTGAGCAGGTCCTGTCCTGGATGGCAGAAAGTGCTTCGAGCAACCTATCGTCTACCCGCAGTTCTGCGCCGTCCACTGCTGCCAATCCGAATCCTCTGTCTGCTGCTCCTCCTTCCTCCCAGCCTCCTCACTCCACTACAATAACACCTGCTCAGGAGCGGGAGCACTCCCAGGAACTGTTCTCGGGCCCCTGCTTAGATTGGGCAGCAGCGGTTCCTCTCCCACCAGAGGAGTTTATCGTCACTGATGCCCAACCATTCGAAAGTTCCCGGGGTCCGGGGGAAGAGGCTGGGGACTTCCGCCAACTGTCTCAACAACTTTCTGTGGGTGAGGAGGACGATGACGATCAGACACAGTTGTCTTGCAGTGAGGTAGTAGTAAGGGCAGTAAGTCCCAGGGAGCAGCGCACAGAGGATTCGGAGGAAGAGCAGCAGGACGATGAGGTGACTGACCCCACCTGGTGTGCAACGCTTACTCAGGAGGACAGGTCTTCAGAGGGGGAGTCAAGGGCATCAGCAGGGCAGGTTGCAAGAGGCAGTGCAGTGGCCAGGGGTAGAGGCAGGGCCAGACCGAATAATCCACCAAGTGTTTCCCAAAGCGCCCCCTCGCGCCATGCCACCCTGCGGAGGCCGAGGTGCTCTAAGGTCTGGCAGTTTTTCACAGAGACGCCTGACGACCGACGAACAGTGGTGTGCAACCTTTGTCGCGCAAAGCTCAGCCGGGGAGCCAACACCAACAGCCTCACCACCACCAGCATGCGCAGACATATGATGGCCAAGCACCCCACAAGGTGGGACGAAGGCCGTTCACCGCCTCCGGTTTGCACCCCTGCCTCTCCCCCTGTGCCCCAACCTGCCACTGAGATGCAACCCCCCTCTCAGGACACAGGCACTACCGCCTCATGGCCTGCACCCACACCCTCATCTCCGCTGTCCTCGGCCCCATCCAGCAGTGTAGTTCAGCGCACCGTTCAGCCGTCGCTTGCGCAAGTGTTCGAGCGCAAGCGCAAGTACGCCGCCACGCACCCGCACGCTCAAACGTTAACCGTCCGCATCGCAAAATTCATCAGCCTTGAGATGCTGCCGTATAGGGTTGTGGAAACGGAGTCCTTCAAAAGTATCATGGAGGCGGCGGCCCCGCGCTACTCAGTTCCCAGTCGCCACTACTTTTCCCGATGTGCCGTCCCAGCCCTGCACGACCACGTCTCCCGCAACATTGTGCGCGCCCTCACCAACGCGGTTACTGCCACGGTCCACTTAACTACGGACACGTGGACAAGCACAGGCGGGCAGGGCCACTACATCTCCCTGACGGCACATTGGGTGAATTTAGTGGAGGCTGGGACAGAGTCAGAGCCTGGGACCGCTCACGTCCTACCCACCCCCAGAATTGCGGGCCCCAGCTCGGTGCTGGTATCTGCGGAGGTCTATGCTTCCTCCACTAAAGCACCCTCCTCCTCCTCCTCCTCCTCTGTCTCACAATCAAGATGTGTTAGCAGCAGCATGTCGCCAGCAGTCGGTGTCGCGCGGTGTGGCAGCACAGCGGTGGGCAAGCGTCAGCAGGCCGTGCTGAAACTACTCAGCTTAGGCGATAAGAGGCACACGGCCCACGAACTGCTGCAGGGTCTGACACAGCAGACGGACCGCTGGCTTGCGCCGCTGAGCCTCCAACCGGGCATGGTCGTGTGTGACAACGGCCGTAACCTGGTGGCGGCTCTGCAGCTCGGCAGCCTCACGCACGTGCCATGCCTGGCCCACGTATTTAATTTGGTGGTTCAGCGCTTTCTGAAAAGCTACCCACGCTTGTCAGACCTGCTCGTAAAGGCGCGCCGGCTCTGCGCACATTTCCGCAAGTCCCACACGGACGCTGCCACCCTGCGCACCCTGCAACATCACTTTAAGCTGCCAGTGCACCGACTGCTGTGCGACGTGCCCACACGGTGGAACTCTACGCTCCACATGTTGGCCAGGCTCTATGAACAGCGTAGAGCTATAGTCGAATACCAACTCCAACATGGGCGGCGCAGTGGGAGTCAGCCTCCTCAATTCCTTTCAGAAGAGTGGGCCTGGTTGGCAGACATCTGCCATGTCCTTGGTAATTTTGAGGAGTCTACCCAGGTGGTGAGCGGCGATGCTACAATCATTAGCGTCACCATTCCTCTGCTATGCATCTTGAGAAATTCCCTGCAAACCATAAAGGCAGCTGCTTTGCGCTCGGAAACGGGGGCGGGGGAAGACAGTATGCCGCTGGATAGTCAGGGCACCCTCCTGTCTATTTCTCAGCGCGTACAGGAGGAGGAGGAGGAGCATGAGGAGGATGAGGAGGAGGGGGAAGAGACAGCTTGGCCCGCTGCTGACGGTACACCGGCTGATTGCCTGTCATCCTTTCAGCGTGTATGGCCTGAGGAGGAGGAGGAGGAGGAGGAGGATCCTGAAAGTGATCTTCCTAGTGAAGACAGCCATGTGTTGCGTACAGGTACCCTGGCACACATGGCTGACTTCATGTTAGGATGCCTTTCTCGTGACCCTCGCGTTGCACGCATTCTGGCCACTACGGATTACTGGGTGTACACACTGCTCGATCCACGGTATAAGGAGAACCTGCCCACTCTGATTCCCGAAGAGGAAAGGGGTTCGAGAGTGTTGCTATACCACAGGACCCTTGCGGACAAGCTGATGGTAAAATTCCCAGCCGACAGCGCTAGTGGCAGAAGGCGCAGTTCCGAGGGCCATGTTGCAGGGGATGTGCGTAGATCGAGCAGCATGTACATCCCAGGCAGTGCAACAGTCTTTAAGGGCCTGGCCAGCTTTATGGCTCCCCACCAAGACTGTGTCACCGCTCCCCAGTCACGGCTGAGTCGGCGGGAGCACTGCAAAAGGATGGTGAGGGAGTACGTAGCGGATCGCACGACCATCCTTGGTGACGCCTCTGCCCCCTACAACTACTGGGTGTCGAAGCTGGACACGTGGCCTGAACTAGCCCTGTATGCCCTTGAGGTGCTTGCTTGTCCTGCGGCTAGCGTCTTGTCGGAGAGGGTGTTTAGTGCGGCTGGGGGAATCATCACCGATAAGCGTAGCCGCTTGTCAACCGACAGTGCCGACAGGCTAACACTCATCAAGATGAACAAAGGCTGGATTTCCCCAGACTTCTGTTCTCCACCAGCGGACAGCAGCGATACGTAAGCAATACGTAGGCTGCACCCGCGGATGGAAGCTACGTTCTCTCTCACCATCCAAAACGGGGACATTTCTGCTTCATCAATCTGTGTCTAATATTCCTCCTCCTCCTCCTCCTGCTCCTCCTCCTGAAACCTCACGTAATCACGCTGAACGGGCAATTTTTCTTAGGGCCACAAGGCTCACTCAAATAATTTTTCAGAACAATTTTTCTAAGTTTCAATTAGCTTAAAAGCGTTGGAACTTTAACTTGAACCAATTTTTCGTTACACTGGGCTGCCTCCAGGCCTAGTTACCACTTAAGCCACATTAACCAAAGCGATTCACCTGCCATCTTGATTGGGCATGGCCAATTTTTACTGAGGTACATTAGTACTGTTGGTACACCAATTTTTTGGGGCCCTCACCTACAGTGTAATCATAGTAATTTCTATGTTCTTCGCCTGCACTCATGGTACAGAAAGGTGTGTGGGGTTGGCCTACAGTTTAGCTACATAAATGTCACTTGTGCCTTGGCTATACTAAGGCTACTGAAATGGAACGAAGACTGCGCTCCCGCTATACTGCTGCTTCAGAATTGTTACTGGGGCCTGTCTTGAGTGCTACTATTGCTTACATGGAACGAAGACTGCGCTCCCGCTATACTGCTGCTTCAGAATTGTTACTGGGGCCTGTCTTGAGTGCTACTATTGCTTACATGGAACGAAGACTGCGCTCCCGCTATACTGCTGCTTCAGAATTGTTACTGGGGCCTGTCTTGAGTGCTACTATTGCTTACATGGAACGAAGACTGCGCTCCCGCTATACTGCTGCTTCAGAATTGTTACTGGGGCCTGTCTTGAGTGCTACTATTGCTTACATGGAACGAAGACTGCGCTCCCGCTATACTGCTGCTTCAGAATTGTTACTGGGGCCTGTCTTGAGTGCTACTATTGCTTACATGGAACGGACACGTGGAGAGGACACGTAGTGCCTCAAAAACATCCCCCTCCTCCTCCAACAGGGAAAACATTGTTGGCAAATGCCTTTGCATTGGTTCGTCTGGCGGCAGTCCAAGAATTTCACCTTTACCGACACAACGAGAGCCCCCACACCATCCCCCCGCCACGGCCCACTTAATCCTGGCCGCATTCCGAAAACCAACAAAATACAACCGTGGTACTAGGTCCGCAGTCACCACCACATTACCACCAACGCGGTTACTGTTAAGGTGCATATAACCACGGACACGTGGAGAGGACACGTAGTGCCTCAAAAACATCCCCCTCCTCCTCCAACAGGGAAAACATTGTTGGCAAATGCCTTTGCATTGGTTCGTCTGGCGGCAGTCCAAGAATTTCACCTTTACCGACACAACGAGAGCCCCCACACCATCCCCCCGCCACGGCCCACTTAATCCTGGCCGCATTCCGAAAACCAACAAAATACAACCGTGGTACTAGGTCCGCAGTCACCACCACATTACCACCAACGCGGTTACTGTTAAGGTGCATATAACCACGGACACGTGGAGAGGACACGTAGTGCCTCAAAAACATCCCCCTCCTCCTCCAACAGGGAAAACATTGTTGGCAAATGCCTTTGCATTGGTTCGTCTGGCGGCAGTCCAAGAATTTCACCTTTACCGACACAACGAGAGCCCCCACACCATCCCCCCGCCACGGCCCACTTAATCCTGGCCACATTCCGAAAACCAACAAAATACAACCGTGGTACTAGGTCCGCAGTCACCACCACATTACCACCAACGCGGTTACTGTTAAGGTGCATATAACCACGGACACGTGGAGAGGACACGTAGTGCCTCAAAAACATCCCCCTCCTCCTCCAACAGGGAAAACATTCTTGGCAAATGCCTTTGCATTGGTTCGTCTGGCGGCAGTCCAAGAATTTCACCTTTACCGACACTACTAGAGAGCCCCCCCACCATCCCCCCGCCACGGCCCACTTAATCCTGGCCACATTCCGAAAACCAACAAAATACAACCGTGGTACTAGGTCCGCAGTCACCACCACATTACCACCAACGCGGTTACTGTTAAGGTGCATATAACCACGGACACGTGGAGAGGACACGTAGTGCCTCAAAAACATCCCCCTCCTCCTCCAACAGGGAAAACATTCTTGGCAAATGTCTTTGCATTGCTTCGTCTGGCGGCAGTCCAAGAATTTCACCTTTACCGACACTACTAGAGAGCCCCCCCACCATCCCCCCGCCACGGCCCACTTAATCCTGGCCACATTCCGAAAACCAACAAAATACAACCGTGGTACTAGGTCCGCAGTCACCACCACATTACCACCAACGCGGTTACTGTTAAGGTGCATATAACCACGGACACGTGGAGAGGACACGTAGTGCCTCAAAAACATCCCCCTCCTCCTCCAACAGGGAAAACATTCTTGGCAAATGTCTTTGCATTGCTTCGTCTGGTGGCAGTCCAAGAATTTCACCTTTACCGACACAACGAGAGCCCCCACACCATCCCCCCGCCACGGCCCACTTAATCCTGGCCGCATTCCGAAAACCAACAAAATACAACCGTGGTACTAGGTCCGCAGTCACCACCACATTACCACCAACGCGGTTACTGTTAAGGTGCATATAACCAGTCTGACTGGGGCATGCAGACACCTTGACAGAATGAATAGTGTGTGGCACATAGGTTCCCCATTGCTATGCCCACGTGTGCAGCTCCTGATGGCGGTGGCACAGGATTGTATTTCTCATTGCTTCTGTACAGCATTGTGGGCTATCGCCCCGCCCCTATTAAAGAGGGTCGCTACCTAGCCGTGCCAACCCTGTGCAGTGTGTGCCTGCGGTCCCTCGTCGTGGCAGACGCACTTCTAAATAGACGTGAGGGTGGTGTGGCATGAGGGCAGCTGAAGGCTGCGCAGGGACAGTTTGGTGTGCGCTGTGGGGGGGAGGGGGTGCGGTTGGGCAGCATGTAACTCAGGAGAAGTGGCAGTGGAGTGTCATGCAGGCAGTGATTGTGCTTTGTTGGAGGTAGTGTGGTGCTTAGCAAAGGTATGCCATGCTAATGAGCGCTTTTCAGAAGTAAAAGTTGTTGGGAGGGGGGGGGGGCCCACTCTTGCCGCTATTGTGGCTTAATAGTGGGACCTGTGAACTTAGGATGCAGCCCAACATGTAGCCCCTCGCCTGCCCTATCCGTCACTGTGTCATTCCCATCACTTTCCTGAATTGCCCAGATTTTCACACATGAAAACCTTAGCGAGCATCGGCGAAATACAAAAATGTTCCGGTCGCCCATTGACTTCAATGGGGTTCGTTGTTCGAAACGAACCCTCGAGCATCACGGGAAGTTCGTTACGAATAACGAACACCCGAACATTTTGGTGTTCGCTCATCTCTAGCCATCATATGTCCATATCAACGAAAAAATAAAGAAGTTATGATGTTTGAAATGTGGAGATAAAAATCCCACAAAAATCGTGGTGTCCTTATGGCCAAAATAGGTGGTGTCCTGAAGGAGTTAAAGGTTTTACATAATACCGGATAGGCTAAGCAACCAACTCTATCCTCTTGCAAGGTATCCCTCGAAAACCAATCAACATACAAACATATAGAACAGGGATTGACCGTATATCCAACTACGCAATACTACAGAGAATTTATAGTAAAACTGAAAAATGAAAGGAAGCAATCTGGATACATCAGCAGTAATATAATTTCTCTCTCCTAGGAGAAAATATTCACAGGCTCTCATTGAATGAGAGTAACAGTCAGGGAGGGCCTGGGATTGGTAGGAAGGTGGACCAGGGTTGCCAAGTCTTTAAAAACACATCTATATTGTTATTTCTCATAATTGATCATAGAGCACCATTCTGGAGACTTGAGCCTTAACAGAGGAGTTGGCCGATAACCACTGGGAAGTGGCTTTAATTCTAGCAGGCATGCAAATAGTTTATGCTAACCAGTTTGTCCGCCAAGAGAAGGACTGATAAAACAAGAGGAAAGTTTTTACTAATGACTTTTGCTATCAGTCTCTAGATGTATCTCATCCTGGTGCAAGCCTACCATATCTCAACGCCGACCCCCTTATTTCTGCATGCTCTGAAACAGTTAGAAGAAATTTCTGGAGAAGGTTTATGGTTTCTCGGGAGAACAATATCAATTCTATGCAACATCTTAATAGAAGACTCAGCTAAATTGACTTGGTGGTTGCCTTTAGATATAAAACTACAGCAGTGATGGAGGAGTGCATATAGATGCATCCTCCTCTCACCATGCAGGTAGCTGACTACCAAATGGTGAACTACATATATCAGAATGGTCTGACACCCTGTATCCACTATGTGTGGGAGTGTACACCAAGCATCCACCCCCCTCATTATCAGGAGGCAGTGTGAGTGGGTGTTTTATCGGTGCCCTCACAGGTGTTATTGGCTCCTCCATTTGGTAGTCAGCTACCTGCATGGTGAGAGGAAGATGCATCTATATGCTCTCCTCAGTCAGTAAGTAACGGCCATTTTCTGTGATTGTTTTTAATTCTTAGTTTCCCCTTCTGTGATGCATTTATACAGCAGTGATGGCATTTAGAAAGCGAGAAGGTGATGCTCAGGTCATGCTCTCAGTGTTGCATATATGGCAGTTTTCCATCTAAATATAACTGGGAAATTACCCATGGTTGGAGATGCGACCATAGACAAATTCTGTCAAAGCAGCTAGGGAAGCAGAGAATTAAGTATAGGCATTTTAAACTATGTATCTGAGAAATCTTAAAACAATAATATGTTAGTGTCACATTCTGTTGGCTGCGACGGGGTCATGGCACGCTGGTCTCGACGTGTGAATGGACTGGCTGCACTGTTCCATTCCATTCTGTCCGACAGGTTGATGTTTTTATGGCTTGTTATTTCTTTAGGAGTTACTTTGGTTGTTTATCTGTATTCCCTCAGTGTTTCTCCTGTCACTGATTTTGTTCTCTTGTTCCGTAAATAGATTTTGCAATCGTGTTTGTGGAACTTTTGGGGTGCTTTTTTTGTTCATTAGTGTTTTCCTTCTTTTAGTTGCTATAGTGGCTGAGGCACAAGATGTAGGGCCGCCTTTATTGAGGCGATAACCCCGCTTTTAGGCTGGGTGGTCTGGTCCTTGTAGTCAGGGTGAGGTTGTGCCTTCCTCCTTTAGTTTAGATTCTATGATATTTTACTCCATTCTGCTCAGAACACAGCCTTAAGTTCTTTCTGGGCATGGTGCATGTTACGCTCAGGGCAAACATCACAGCTGATAGGTCATAAACCCACACATGCTGTACGTATCTATGGAGCAAAAATATATTAAAAAGTGTCCTTTTAAAATATCTATGACAGTTTGCCTTCTGGATAATGTTTCTTGTTAGCACTGAAAAGTGTAATCTATTTTACTAACTACAGCTGCATATCTCAACTGCATGCCCCAAATGTTGTGCAAAAGAAACTAGGGCTCCACTGTGATCTTTGGTTGCATGACTTCTGTCGCAACTCATTTCAAACAAAGTCACCATGTAACCAAAGCCTTAAAGGGGTTGTCCCGCGCCGAAACAGGTTTTTTTTTTTTCAATAGGCCCCCCGTTCGGCGCGAGACAAACACAAGGGATGGGTTAAAAAAAACAATACAGTTTAGTACTTACCCGAATCCCCGCTCTGCGGCGACTTCTTTCTTACCTTAGCAAGATGGCCGCCGGGATCTTCACCCACGATGCACCGCGGGTCTTCTCCCATGGTGCACCGTGGGCTCTGTGCGGTCCATTGCCGATTCCAGCCTCCTGATTGGCTGGAATCGGCACATGTGATGGGGCGGAGCTACGAGGACCAGCTCTCCGGCACGAGCGGCCCCATTCACCAGGGAGAAGACCGGACTGCGCAAGCGCGTCTAATCGGGCGATTAGACGCTGAAATTAGACGGCACCATGGCGACGGGGACGCTAGCAACGGAACAGGTAAGTGAATAACTTCTGTATGGCTCATAATTAATGCACGATGTACATTACAAAGTGCATTAATATGGCCATACAGAAGTGCTGAACCCCACTTTCTTTCGCGGGACAACCCCTTTAAGCTTTAGCTATGTCTCTTGTTAGCCATAGAAAGGCGCTGACTCTCTATGAAAGAAAAAATGAGAAGGGAATGCAAAATCCCTTGCTAATCTCCATTAGAATCATGGAGATCCAGCTATATCTTTTGATAGCTATGTTTTTGTTACTATGTTGTGAACTGAGCATAATTAGGTTTTTGAGCAGCAAACAGAGCAAAATTGTTCATATATCTAGTTTGGATAACCCCTTACCATATCAGTGAGTTCCTGCACCTGTGATCTGTTGCGGAGTAAGCAGTGAGCAAGTCCTCATACCCTATGAGCCATTTCACTGTGTCTATTGAAATCAATGGACACTCAATGTATTGCATGCACTATAGGAGTACTCCAGAGGTTGCCCTCAGCTATACAACCTAATGTGGTGAAGGACCCCCCCATTACATGCACATGGCTTAAATAGACAACTTTTTTATAGAGCGTTATTTTTATCAGTACAGTAATATCCAATACTTACTTTATATGGACTTCCACTAAACAGCACAGTATACTTCTATGCACATGCTGAACACAAAGGGCAATTACAGTTTAACCCCTTTAGTTAATTTAGAAAATAGCAAGGTTCTCCATCTTACAAGTTCTTCATGAGATGCCTCGATATGAATATTTCATTGGGAATATATTACCTATGAGGTCTGTTCATCATTATCTTTCATTTTAATTTGCTACCTGAGTCACGTCACTGTTATGTTTTTCCTTAGGAAAAATACATTTCCGCACTCTAACTTTGATGCTCATCATTTGTAGATTAGGAAGAAGACATGTGAAATTACTTTTAAGTAATTTCTCTATAAATTCGTTTCTGTTGCAGTGCTGCAGGAACTTTCTGCTGAGTAAAGTCATTGGTCTTGGAGTAGATTGCAAAATTTAACAAGGAAAGCCTTGAGTTTGGATTTTAGCACTGATAATATGTACTCTCCATTAACGTTGGGAAATTGCACAAGGTACAATTTTCCTACAGTAAATGTATATTTTCAACATACTTGAAACACATATTAACCTAATCTGTATTGCAGTGTGTTACTCCAAACTTTAAGATACCATTTTTCATCATAAAATTCACCTATAAAAAAAGAAAAGAAAATACATTTACATATTATTACCTCTTAGGTGCAGCTAAAACATTTAGGTTATTAAAATGGTTACATACTATTAGTAACATAGTCTGCAAGGCTGAAGAAAGACACACGTCCATTCAGTTCAGCCTGTTACACAGATCTGCGACTAGAAAGCTAATTTCCATGTATTTGGGTGTGCCGAAAACGAAAAAAAAATTGAAAAAAACCCCTAGATGTTAGAATTTACCACAAAATGCAAAATTCTCTCTAAATTTAGCAAATTTTTCAAAATTTTTGGTATTTTGCTTTATCTTAGGGTTTTTTTTAACTAAATTTAAAGTCAAAATTACTATTAATTAATTTCCATCAGTGCATTTAAGATATACAATGCCAAAAACATAACTTTCAAAGAAAAGAACTTCCAGAGTGAGCTAATGGAAATCAACATCAACATGTTGCAAGATGACCACACAGGATCTGACATGCACATGCTTGATTCAATTTTCTTTCTTGGTTCTCGCCTGTGGTACTATTGTATCTTGACGCCACTGGAAATATGGGTGGAGACAAGATACAGGGTGCTTGACAGGGCAGTGATGCCCCCAGGAGTTGATTCAAACACACGTCAGGGAGGCGTTACCCGTATTGGCTTGGAGTTAATATACAATATCTGATGTTATACTCTGTGAGAGTATTATAACTGAAAATGAAATAGACTCACCCTGTGTATGGCGAGTGCCCCTGTGAAGAAGCCTCACCACCACCTCCACTTCCTTGTAGGCTTGTAAATCCCCTGGTGCGTCCGATAAACTGCTGGGTTTCTGTGTCCTGCTGGATAACAGGACCCACTCTAAAGAAATTCGTATGTAGATTTGATAGGAAAATTGCCCGCGCTACCAGGACCTGAACACCAGGGTCAGGCTGTACACACTTCTTGCTTTAAAGTTTTATTATCAATAATCTCTGTGCGACGCGTTTCGTCGTCATGCAGGACGACTTTTTCAAGCACAATGAACATAAACATGCACATACATACTATATATAGATTACTTACTTTGTTAAGGCAGTATCCTATTCGTCCCGTTTTTAGGAATGGGCGTGTTGAGCGTCTGTATGGAGCGGGGCGCCATGATGTCGGTCTACGGAGTAGGAGGTGACAGTATCCTCGGCACTATTTCCGTGTAATCATTGGTCCCCATGGCCGTCCGTCAGTGTGCGTCAGACGTCAGTGCGCTTACCACGTGGGATGTGCCGGCGCCGTTTGTTCTCCTCAGCGTGAGACATCACTATGTGTATCACGTGCAGCAAGTCTGCATTAAGACCGTAGCCTAGGTGACAAAGGAAAACATGGTCCCTTGTTAATCTGCATAAATGATGCGTGCAGGGTATATACCTGTAGGTTGGATTTTAACCACTTAAGTGCCTTAGTGTATAGCTGATGTCCGTTAATGTTGGAAGAGTACTATAATTATACTAAGTCCTGTTATATCAAAATTAAGTATAATTAAACTGGAAATAGATAATATAATAGTATAAATAAACCCATGTTACAATATAACAGGAAATATATAATAAAAGTATATATAAAATTCTAAATATGTCTACTCACTGTAAGAATGGATAAATGGGGTATGTGGAAGGAGGGGGAGGAAGGGGGGGGGAATGAATGGGGATACTGCCTTTTACCAGAATAAATACATATGTATGCATAAACCTTATTAAAATACGATTTCAATAAACCTTACATAAATTCAATAAAACTCCATTTGTATATATTCATAAAATAGTTCATTCATATGCTAATTATAATAATTAATAGTAAGTGATAAATGTAATAATCATAGGTATTCCTATGTAATAAATGTCCCAATGTTTCATGTTACACACAAACCAATATTAATAACTGGTATATAAATATATAAATGCAACTATAACTTTACATAATTAAATATATAACAATAAATAATATATATTAAAATATGCGTATGAATGTCTACCTAAAAATATGCGTGTATATGGACATGAATGTATACATAAAAACATGACTAAACTAGTATAAAATCTATGATAATAATACTAATAACAATAATAAACATCAGATTTTCTCTAATACCTCATTTAGGCCATTTGGTGTTAGTGTGTTAAGCCTGAATATCCAGTACATCTCTTTTTGTCTGAGTACATGTACTGATTTAGAGCCTATATATTCAAGTGGGGTGATTCTCAAAACAGAATGGTCTTTATTATGTACATTTAAAAAGTGTCTAGAGACACTATGCTTTAAAAACCCATTTTTAATGTTGCTATGGTGTTTATTCATCCTATCTCTCAATGCATTAATGGTTCTTCCTACGTATCTCAAATGGCAGGGACATTCCAACAGATAAATTACTGATTCTGTTTTGCATTTTAACTGTTGTTTGATAACTATAGGTTCTCCTTCTTCCAATTCAATTTCTGTTCTTTTACTAGCAATGCTGTCGCAACATTTACATTTTTTGTCGCTGCATTTGTAGACTCCCTTGGGGCCCTTCTGTGTCTTCTCCATCTCATGTCTCTTATTTTTCTCCTTTTTTGGGCATGACGGTGCTAACATATTTTTCAGGGTTCTATTCCTCCTAAATGCACATAACGGTCTATCAGGTATGATTTTGCGCAATAATGAGTCTTCTTGTAATAATGCCCAGTTAGTTTTCATGATTTTCTTTATGGTACTGAACTGTTTACTGTATTTCGTTGTGAATGCTATTTTAAATCTATCGCTAGACTCCTCTTTCCCTTTGGTGTTCTTGTTTGGTTTGTTAGTACCCTGTTTATAGGTTATCTCTTGATTTTCCACCACTTTCTTATAGGCTAAATTTATTATGTTAGCGGGATATCCTTTATTCTGGAATCTCTTCTTTATTACTTCAGCCTGTTCTTCGAAATCCTCCAAATTTGTACAGTTCCTTCTCACCCTTTTCAGTTGTCCATAGGGAACATTCACCTTCCATTTTTTGTAATGGCAACTGCGAAAGTCTAAATAGCTGTTGGTGTCCAAAGCTTTAAAGTGGGTACGGGTGATTATCTTCTGTTCTTTCGACGACAACTCTAAATCTAAGTACACAATCTTATCAGAATCTATGGTGTACGTAAATTTAAAACCGAATTCATTTTCCATTAGACCTTCAATAAACACCTTTAGATCTTTTTCCTCCCCATCCCAGATTATTATCAGATCGTCTATGAACCTCTTGTATAGAATGATCCGATTATCCAGAAAACGATTTTTCTCAAAAATTCCCATGACACAGTTGGCATAACTTGGGGCACAAATCGTGCCCATTGCGGTCCCCATAATCTGCCTATAAAAGTCACCATTATAAGTAAAGAAATTATTATTCAATATGAAAGAGATGGCCTGTAGTAAAAATTCTCTCTGTCTATCCGGCATAAGGGTCTTCTCTTAAGATTTCGTTTATAGCTGAAATGCCTGTCTTGTGGTTAATATTTGTGTACAGGGCTTCCACGTCCATTGTACACCATCTATATGATTTCTTCCAGGGTATCTCTTTAATAATATCCAATAGATGACCTGAATCTTTTAAATATGATGGCAAGTTCTTTACATATTTTTGTAGTTGCACATCAATATACTCAGACAACCGGTTACTTATGGATTGCATGCCAGCGACAATGGGTCGACCCGGGGGGTTGAAAACATCTTTATGTATCTTTGGCACATAGTAAAAATAGGGCATGCCTACAGGCGTTTCGAGTAGATATTTATATTCCGGTTTCAGAATGCATTTGCTGGTATATCCTTCTTTGATTAGCTGATAAAATTCCACTCTAGTCATATCTGTGGGGTCTCTTCTTAATTTCTCATAGTATTTCGTGTCTTGAAGTATCCTAGTTGCTTCGTTGTTATACTGTTCATAATCCAGGATGACTATCCCCCCCCCCCTTTATCTGCATTTCTGATTATTATATTCTCCTGTTTCATTAAATTGTTCAGGGTAGCTCTCTGGTTCTTCGTAAGATTATCCGTCCCCTGTTGCATTTTCATGTCTTTCTGGCACATATCTTTAAATTCTTTCATTACTCTGTTGTAAAAAAGCTGAATATATTCCCCTTTTATTTCCACTGGGTAGAACCTACTTGCAGGTTTAAGATCGGTCGCTATCGGGTCATCAATATTGCATATTTGTTCTGTATGTTCTTCGTTAGTTTGTCTTTCTTTCCCATGCATCTCTTGGATCACAAAATATCTATTGAGGGTCAATTTTCGTACAAAACTATTTAGATCCACGAAGAGGTCAAATAGATTAGCATGGGTAGTGGGGCTAAAGGATAATCCCTTAGATAGAATTTCTACTTCTTTCCGTCTTAACATGTATTGAATATACCCTGACTCCTAGCTTCTTCAAAAGTTACCGTTTCTTCACTTGAGGGGTCCCTTTTGTTCTTGTTCCTCCTTCTACCACCCCTCTTTTCCCTTCTAATCCTTCTCTTCCTACTCTTTTTGTTGGTTTCATTGGGAGATAAAACTGATTTATTTTTGATTTTACTGTCGGGTTCACACTGGGTCTCTGAGTCACCAAATTCCTGTGGGGGGCTGTAGAGTTCTTTGGTGTCATTCTTGGGACCAATGATTACACGGAAATAGTGCCGAGGAGACGTAGTTACGTCCCAAGCACGGCACACGTCACCACGCATTGAAGCGCGATACTGTCACCTCCTACTCCGTAGACCGACATCATGGCACCCCGCTCCATACAGACGCTCAACACGCCCATTCCTAAAAACGGGACGAATAGGATACTGCCTTAACAAAGTAAGTAATCTATATATAGTATGTATGTGCATGTTTATGTTCATTGTGCTTGAAAAAGTCGTCCTGCATGACGACGAAACGTGTCGCACAGAGATTATTGATAATAAAACTTTAAAGCAAGAAGTGTGTACAGCCTGACCCTGGTGTTCAGGTCCTGGTAGCGCGGGCAATTTTCCTATCAAACCAGGAGTTGATTGGCTGCCATGAGCAAGGTCCTAGCACGCCGCAGCAATCACTCTCCCCAAAGCAGCCGTCCACCTTCCTTCTACCCATGGCGAACTGCTAGGCGGCACCTGCTCTGACAGTGTGATACTGCAGCCGCCCTAGGAATCCCTCTACTGTGAGGCTGTGCCCTCCAATCTCCCGTGGCTAAACCCTTGCACTGTGATTTATGGAGCCGCAGAGCATCTCCCCATGCCATCTGCTCCCTCACAGCTCCCTCTGCAGACATGTCTGTGCCACTTCTCAGCTCTGTTCCAGGTGCGGGCGCTCTGCTGCCGTGGCCGCTGACAGCCCGCTCCCTCGCTGGTGTCTGCCACTGCTGCCAGTGATGCCGGCTCTCTGCTGCTGAGGCCGCTGACAAACGGAAAGAGAGGGAGCAACTACCACAATCTCTTCGTGTTAGCTTGTCATTCTTAAATCATGTTTACCCAAGTTAGCGTTATGGCTCGACGAAAGTGTATTAATTCGCCTGACAGCTTCTGTTTCATTAGTGGTGAATATACAGAGGTGAAGCAACAGCTGAATATTACAGACTTTGTGAAAAAAGTATACTTCGCATACTTCGGACTAAAACTTGGAGATCAAGATAAAGTTTGGGCGCCTCATAAAGTATGCAAACGGTGTGTTGAGGACCTCCGAAATTGGTTCAAGGGTAAGAAAAAAGCTTTCCATTATGGAATTCCTATGGTATGGCGAGAGCAAAAGAACCATAGTGACTGTTACTTTTGTTCATGCGATGTGAAATTGTATAATTCCAAATAAAAGCATTCTATTTCATATCCCAATCTTAACTCAGCAATTCGTCCCATCCCAATGGCACAGATATACCAGTACCCAAGCCCCCTGCTATCTTGGAACAGATATCTAGCTCCAATGAAGGTGGAGTGATACATGAACCAGATGACGAATCAAGTTGTGACTTTGAACATGATACAAGATCAAAATTTTTTCCCAGGAGGAGATGAATGATTTGCTAAAAGACTTGAATCTTCCCAAAGATGCCGCTGAGTTACTCGGTTCAAGGCTCAAAAGCAGGAATTTATTATTGCTAGGAGTGTCTTTTTCATGGTTCAGACATCATAAAAAGGAGTTTGATGCGCAGGAAGACAAGTTGGTTTATTGCATCGATGTTGAAGGTTTGATGGGTCAATTCAAAATCCAATATAATTCAACGCAATGGCGTCTTTTCATAGATTCTTCAAAAAGAAGTCTCAAAGCAGTTTTGCTCCACAACAGCAGTTTTCATGCTTCCATCCCTGTAGGTAATTCCATACACTTGAAGGAAAACTACAAGAATTTAGAATTGGTTCTTCGTAAACTTAAATATGAAGACCACGGTTGGCAAGTGTGTGGGTATTTAAAGGTCTTGTGCATGCTGCTCATGCAACAAGCTGGATATACCAAATACCCTTGCTTTCTGTGTCTATGGGACAGTCAAGACTGATAAAATCACTGAACCAAGAAGAGTTGGCAGCCGAGGGTGCTCACAGTCGGTCAAAAAAATGTCGTCCGAGAAACTCCACATAAAGTCCTTCTACCAACTCTCCATATAAAATTGGGATTGATGAATCAATTCCTGAAATCACTTCCAAGAGATGGTGAATGCTTCAAATTTTTGGTCACCAAGTTTCCAGGCCTCTCGGAGGCGAAATTGAAGAAAGGTGTGTTCGTCAAACCAGACATTAGAAGGCTTATAGCTGATCACGAGTTTGTCAATACCATGACGGATTCTCAAAAAGAAGGGTGGATTGCATTTAAAGAGGTCGTAGGGAAATTTCAAGTCAATAAGAAAGATCCTGACGTAGGACGAATGCTTAAAACATTTCAAGGTTTAGGTTGCCTGAAGAGTTTGAAAGTGCATTTCCTCCAATCCCACCTTCACTACTTTCCTGAAAATTTGGGAGCTGTGAGTGAAGAACAAGGTGAAGGATTCCACCAGGACATTAAAGAGATGGAAAGAAGGAAAATGGAGCATTGCCATTATGGCAGACTACTGGTGGATGCTTTAGAGAGATATTCCAGATGTTAATCAAATGCGTAAATGTACCAAGAAGAGCCTCAGGGAAGAAGAAACGATTTTAGTGTGTTTTAGGGAGCTCATTTATGTTCCAAAAGGATATTTATGTAAAATTTGTAATTAAAAATTAATTTTATATGTCTCTTTTCATTTATTTTGAGGTATTGCCTTATTTAACATAGATAACTGAATTTTCAGGAAATGGGATGTCCTATGACAAAACGGAGGTCATTTTGGGATTCAGCGTACCAAAAAATATAAAGATAATGTGGAATAACCAAAACGTCACTTAGAAAAATTTTTTTTGCAGATCTGTGTTATTGATCAGGAGGGAATGTGCCATGCAATTTCATTTTGGTTCTACAAAATCCCTGCAACTAATGCTAAGCATGTAATATGGCAGTCAATTAGGGAAATGGGTGAGAAAATGGCTACCTAGCCGAATGTGGCTTAAAGGGGTGGTCTCGCGAAACAAAGTGGGGTTATACACTTCTGTATGGCCATATTAATGCACTTTGTAATATACATAGTGCATTAAATATGAGCCATACAGAAGTTATTCCACTTACCTGCTCCGTTGCTAGCGTCCTCGTCTCCATGGTTCCGTCTAAATTCGCCGGCAGCTTGCTTTTTTAGACGCGCTTGCGCAGTCCGGTCTTCTCCATTCAGCACGAGCCGCTTCAGTGTGCTCCCCGCTACAGCTCTTCTGCGCATGCGCAGACGAGCTGTCACTGCTCGGGAGCGCGCTGGAGCGGCCATTCTGTACCTTCCTCTGTTAGAGGAAGGTGCAGAGCTGCCGAGCTGTCCGGAGAAGCCGCCCAGCTGTCCCGCCGTCTAGCTGTCCTGGTAAGTGATGGGCCGGGGGGGCTGCCGCTGCGCCGGGCTGCGCCGGGGGGGGGGGGGGCTGCCGCTGCGATGGGGGGGGCTGTCGCTGCTCCGGGGGAACTAGCGCTGGGCCGGGGGGGCTGTCGCTGCGCCGGGGGAACTAGCGCTGGGCCGGGGGGGCTGTCGCTGGGCCGGGGGCGGGCTGCCGCTGTGATGGGGGGGGGGCTGCGCCGGTTACCTTCTGCCTGGCGGTGGGTGACAGGTCGGCCGTGTTCACTCCAGGGGTCCGGTCGGCGGCTGCGGGGCGTCTGGTTGCCATGGAGACACAGCTGGTAGCGTCTCGGGAGCGCGCACGTCGGGCTACAGCAAGCGATGCGAAAAGAGCTGGCGGCCATCTTGGGAAAAAGTTTTGTAAGTTGCTGAAACGCTGGAACGGAAAGTAGAAACCAGCTAGGAAAGTAATTTACAGGGGTAATTAGTAATGTATGTTTAATTAGGGGGACTGGGCAAAAAAAAAAAATCACTGCTTCCTCGAGACATCTCCTTTAAGGCAGGCATAAATATATATAAAAAAGTAAATTACAAATAAATCAGAAAAAAAGCATAATGTACAACCATATGAAAGACACCTAGAAAAAAACACACACACAAATCAAGACTAGTTTCATACTGAATTTGGCCATTGTATTGTGCCTAACTGTTTGAAACATTATGCCGACCATATGCTCTAGATGTCTGCAGCTGTATACCATATCTATACAGTTGCAAACATGTCATTGACTCACCTTGAAAAAATGTATACGGTGTGGCATAATCTTTTTTGCATATGGTTATTTTGAAAAGTATAGTTAACACTTTTCAAAACCATTGAGTCCTGTATACTTGTGAAACACATGCCAAAAAGACATTCTGTTGGCTAATGTGTCCTATGGCCACATCAGAGGTATATGTCGGGAGTGTTGCTTGGTGCATGCTATGAAAACATGGATTTTTGGCATGGCATCAGTCTCACCAAAGACAATTTCCTCTTCTATGTCCATTCTTCATTCAGCTTCATACAACAACAATCATTTGTAGTGCGCTTTTTTTCTCACCAGAGACTTAACACTATATGGTTCAAAAATATTTTATTAGCTGTATTGGACAGTACAATAAAAAGTCATTGCAGGGTTAGTTGTGCAGCAGTCAAATCCTATTCACAGACCCTTCTCCCTGATAGTTCCACCGCCACCCAGTGTCCCAGCTATTTTCATTTTTATTCGTGAAAAGTGAAATATAACAAAACAAAATGAGCCAAAATCTCCTGGTGTAAATTGGGACTCATCCTGGTCTGGGGGATTGAGGTAATATCGGGGTCTTCAGGGTTTTAGAGCAGAGCAAGGAAAACCCTGAAGGAGAGATTGGAGGGGGGGGGGGGGTGAGAGAATATTGTGGGAGTTAGAGGGCTGGGGGGGGAGTAGGGGAGTAGAAGAGTAGAAAAAGAGAAAGGGAAAAGGGGGAAGAAGAAGGAAGAGAGAGAGAAAGATGTCTGTCCAGTCTACAAACACCTATCAGTAGATTCGTCAGTATGTTTGTTAGGGTTCGTCGGCTCCATTAGGGTGTGTACTGGAGCTTAAAGAGCGGCAACGCCACCACACAACCAGGCGTCCTGTTTAGGTGAAGCCTGAAACTGTATCCACACAGCCCAGGTGTTGTAGAATTTAGAATATTTCATTTCATCTTTGGCACAAAGTTCCTCCATTTGTTTTAAGTTGTCTATGGCTTCCAACCACATCAGTCGTGATGGGGGAGTTACCGCTTTCCATCTCCTGGGAATGATCTGTCTCATAGCCAGTAGAAAGAAGCGCAGCAAGGAGCCTTTGGCTCGCGACACTGATCCTGGTATCATGGATAGTAGTGCCATCTCAGGGGTGAGATTGAGTGGGCTTTTGCAAACCACTGTGTATAGAGCTTCCACCTCGCGCCACAGTGGTTGAATTTGTGCATAGGACCACTAAAGATGAACGTAGGTCCCCTGTTCGCTGAGACACGTCCAGCAAAGATGCGGATACTAGGGGTATATTCTGGATAGTCCTGCCGGGGTCCTATACCATCGGGTCAGAATCTTATAGTTAAGCTCCTGTAGTCTGCTGGAGACGATCATCTTATGGGTCAAAGCATAGGCCTTCTCCCACAACTCCGCCTGAAACTCCTTTCCTAGTTCGTTCTCCCAGGTTATTTCTAGGGTCCTATTTCCCCCTGATGTGTCTCTCTCTAGAAGTGAACTATACAGTGAGGAGATAGACTGTGGTGTGTCTGGTTTAGTCAAACATAATTTCTCGAAGGCCGTAATTAATCTCCTCAGTTGTTGCGGGCATCCCAAGGACCTGACATAGTGGCGTAGCTGTAGGTATTGGTACCATGCTCCGGCTGGGGGGTCCCTTCCCTCTAGTACCTCTTGTAGGCTCTTTGACCCTGTGTCTGTCAGGATGTCCCATATCCTGGGAACTGGGTCTGCCATCCCGGCCGTCAGGGGTGTGCCCTTTAAGAAGGTTGGTATATCTGGATTGCCCACCAGTGGGGTAAGTGGACCCGGAGATGTAGTCAACCCGGATTTGATGGCTGGGTCGATCCAGGTGCTGAGTAAATGTTCTATAAAGGGCGAGAATCCCAGGTCTCTGTGTCTGTCTTCACCCGGTATCCAGATGCAACCTCGCCCCCCAAATAGGGTCGAGTCCTGCTCCGCCTCTACCCATCTTTTCTGTTCCCTACCATTGAGCAAATCTAACACGCATTTGGTCAAAGATGCTCTATGATAAAGTGAGAAATTGGGGACTCCCATTCCTCCGCTAGCTTTCGGGCCGGAAAGGGCCTTCCATCTACGCCTGGGTCTGTGGTTGCCCCAGATGAATCTCATGACTAACTGCCGAATCCGTGACAGAAATGCGCCTGTTAGCTTTATCGAAACTGTCTGGAAGACATATAAGAATTTGGGGAGGGAATTCATTTTGATTGTATTTAATCTCCCGGAACCAGGACAGCGGCAGAGACCTCCATCTATCCAAATCCCTCTCAAGGGACACAAGCAGCGGGGTATAGTTTCTTTTCAAAAAGCCTGTCAGGGTTCGTTGTGATGACTATTCCCAGGTATTTGATTCTGTCCTCTCTCCAGGTAAAGGGAAATGCCAGTTGTAGGGATTCTTTCTCTTTTCTGGGCAGGGTTATATTTAACATTTCGGACTTATTAAGATTTACTTTGAAGTTAGATATTCCGCTAAAAATCTCAAATTCCTTTAGGAAACAGGGGAGTGCTATTCTCGGATTGGTGATGTAGATCAGCAGGTCGTCTGCATACAGAGCGACCTTATGCTCCTCTTGGCCCACCCTGACCCCCTGTATACTGCAGTTAGCTCTTAGGGCATTTGCTAGTGTCTCCATCACCAAGATGTAAAGGAAGGGAGACAGGTGGCAACCTTGCCTTGTGCCGTTATTGATGTTTATTGGCTGGGAGAGTTGTCCGTTGACCCATACCCTAGCAGAAGGGCCGTGATACAGAGCCAGGACCTTACTCAAAAAACGCGGACCTATGCCCACCATCCGCAGGGTTGCCTCTAGAAACCTCCAATCCACCCTGTCAAATGCTTTCTCGGCATCTACGGATAGTAGGCACAGTGGGCCTCCCGAGCGATGTGCCCCTGATACAATTGCCAATGTTCTAATTGTGTTGTCCCCTGCCTCCCTTCCGGGGACGAATCCCACCTGATCCCTGTCTATCAGCAAGGGGACAAGTGGTCTCAAATGAGCCGCTAGCATCCCAGAGTAGATTTTAGTGTCAATATTAAGCAACGATATGGGCCTGTAACTGCCACAGGCAGAGGGGTCTTTCCCGGCATAGGCGTAGCGTCAGGGGGTGCTGGGGTCGCCATGGCGACCCGGCCCATGAGCTCAGGGGGCCCCGGAGCCGCCCTCCGACATACCCCCATGCACATTCAGTGCATTAATGGCTGACCGTTCTTTCCCCCGCATGATGCGGCAGTCAGAACAGCCAGCCTGAGAGGAAAAGCAGGGAGGTACTTACATGGGCCGGCAGGGGAGGAGGGAGGAGGTCACATGGAACGGCAGGGGAGGAAGTCATATGAGACGGCAGGGCACAGGGATCATGTGCTGCCCCCCCTGCTTCCTGCTGAACGGGGAAGCTTCTGAGTTGACCTCTCCTGCTGCTGCTGTCACATGGAGGAGAAGTGGACCGAGCCCTGGGGTAAGTGTGTATCTGTGTGTGTATATCTGTGTGTGTATATCTGTGTGTGTGTGTATATCTGTGTGTGTATATCTGTGTGTGTGTGTGTATATATCTGTGTGTGTGTGTATATATCTGTGTGTGTGTATGTGTGTGCGTGTATATCTGTGTGTGTGTGTATATCTGTGTGTGTGTGTATATCTGTGTGTGTGTGTGTGTATATCTGTGTGTGTGTGTGTGTGTGTATATCTGTGTGTGTGTGTGTGTATATCTGTGTGTGTGTGTGTGTGTATATCTGTGTGTGTGTGTATATCTGTGTGTGTGTGTGTATATCTGTGTGTGTGTGTATCTGTGTGTGTGTATATCTGTGTGTGTGTATATCTGTGTGTGTGTATATCTGTGTGTGTGTGTGTGTATCTGTGTGTGTGTGTATATCTGTGTGTGTGTATATCTGTGTGTGTGTATATCTGTGTGTGTGTATATCTGTGTGTGTGTATCTGTGTGTGTGTGTGTATATCTGTGTGTGTGTGTGTGTGTATATCTGTGTGTGTATATCTGTGTGTGTGTATATCTGTGTGTGTGTATATCTGTGTGTGTGTGTGTGTGTATATCTGTGTGTGTGTGTGTATATATCTGTGTGTGTGTGTATATCTGTGTGTGTGTGTATATCTGTGTGTGTGTATATCTGTGTGTGTGTGTGTGTATATCTGTGTGTGTGTATATCTCTGTGTGTGTGTGTATCTGTGTGTGTGTGTGTATATCTGTGTGTGTATATCTGTGTGTGTGTATATCTGTGTGTGTGTGTATATCTGTGTGTGTGTATATCTGTGTGTGTGTGTATATCTGTGTGTGTGTGTGTATATCTGTGTGTGTGTATATCTGTGTGTGTGTGTGTGTGTGTATATCTGTGTGTGTGTGTATATCTGTGTGTGTGTGTATATCTGTGTGTGTGTATATCTGTGTGTGTGTGTACATCTGTGTGTGTGTATATCTGTGTGTGTGTATATCTGTGTGTGTGTGTGAGTGTATCTGTGTGTGTGTGTATATCTGTGTGTGTGTGTGTATATCTGTGTGTGTGTATATCTGTATGTGTGTGTGTGTATATCTGTGTGTGTGTGTGTATATCTGTGCGTGTGTGTGTGTGTATATCTGTGTGTGTGTGTGTGTATATATCTCTCCCTCTCCTTCTCCCTGGATTTACTGTATTTATTTGCACCCTTTACACGCAATTAAAAACCGCATCAAAACCGCATGCTGTTATTAATAGTGTCTGCAGCTCCTTTAGGGTGACCGCCCACTACATTTTTTTTTCACGGCGAAATTTGCAGCGTTTTTTTTTTCTGCAGGGGTCTATGGGACTTGTAATGCTAAAATAACTCGCGATTTTGCGCGATCGTGATTTTAACATTACAAGTCCCATAGACCCCTGCAGAAAAAAAAAACGCTGCAAATTTCGTCGTGAAAAAAACCTGTAGTGGGCAGTCACCCTAATACCGTACGCGGTCTTTAAATGCTGCATTCAGGTTTTTATGTGTCTTAATTGTGGTTCTAAAGTGCAACATAAACACGACCCCCCCCCCTGAGGCCGCTCTGACACGTGTTCAGAAAACGCAGCTCAAAATCGTGGCATTTTTACCGTAATTTCGAGCAGCGTTTTTGAACACAGGTTACAGCGTCTGACAGCACTCTTCAATGCACCCCATCATTGTGATGGGTGATGAGGTGTGTTAAAAACCACAAAAATGCAGGAACAGAACAGACAACTCTCGAAAATCACAGCGTTAGAAACACAGTGTTCGAGCGCAAATTTGAGTAACCTCATCGAAATCTAAGGGAGTGTTGTACTGCGGTTAGTACGGCACTCGGGGCGCTGTGCTAATAGCGGTAAAAAGAGGTGTGTGTGAGAGTGGCCTGCGGGGCTACAAACAAATGTTCATGTAGTGCAGGAAATGCATCATGTTTGGAAAGATTACGCCAAGGGGCAGATCATGTATGCAGCACGATCTAGGTATGGGTACGTGGGCGTGTGGGGTGGAGGCCCGGGGTGGGGGGGCCCCGAGCTGAACTTTTGCACCCGGGCCCCTGAGCCTTTAGGTACGCCCCTGTTTCCCGGGTTTAGGGATGACGGTTATAGTGGCCTGTAGGGCCTGTAGTGGGAAAAAGCAGTCATGTGATATGGCGTTAAAGGCGTCTAGCATTATAGGGGCCATTGCCTCCCCGCATATCTTGAAGAAGCGTGGAGTGAAGCCATCGGGTCCAGGACTCTTTCCCACCTTGAGGGCCCGAACACCATCATTTAATTCCTCAAGTGAGAAGTCCTCTTCCAGTGACCGGCAGTCGGCTTCGGAAATGTTATTAGGGCAGTTTTGTAGTAGATAGGCGTCCTGACCCCTTATTATCTCCTCTGGCTTCCTTGTGTGTTCTTTCTGTAGGTTATATAGATCGTGGTAGAAAGAGTGGAAACTATCTAGAATTTCTGTGTTGGTAAGTACCTGTTCCCCTTTTCGTGACTGGATAGAGAATATGTATGTCTGTGGGGACCTAGGGTTAAGAGCCCTTGCTAGCCCTCTGCTGCACTTATTCCCGTATTCGTAGAAACTTCTCTTCGTCTTATCTCTCTGACATAGTGAGGCCTGATCCAGCAAAAGCAGGATCTGGGTGCGGACATCTGATATCTCTGCCGCTCACTGGTCCAAAGGTGTTGTTTTGTTAGATGATTCCAAGAGACCCAACCTAGTGAGTAGGCCCTCAAGAGCATTACTTCTTTCTTTTTTCAGGTGTGCCCCGTGAGATATAAAAATGCCCCGTAACACGCATTTAAGCGCCTCCCATTTAATTGGGGCTGGGGTGTCATCCAGCTGGTGATTGGCTTTGAATTGCTCTATTGCCAGCTGGATGTCCTGTAACTTAACACTATATGAAAGTACAATCTCATCTGTGTTCAATTATAATTAGAGATGAGCGAACATACTCGCTAAGGGCAAATACTCGAGTGAGTATTGTC
Organism: Eleutherodactylus coqui; assembly: GCF_035609145.1. NCBI lineage: Eukaryota > Metazoa > Chordata > Amphibia > Anura > Eleutherodactylidae > Eleutherodactylus > Eleutherodactylus coqui. Next base: position 158,312,017 of record NC_089843.1, on the reverse strand, counting down.
CTTAGCGAGTACCTGCCCGCTCGTGAGAAAAGATTTGGGTGCCGGTGGGGGGCGGGGAGTGGCGGGGGAGATCTTGTTTGGATGTATGTTTTTATCTAAATCAAATTTCTATATGTTTCTACCTCTGTGGATTATGCTTGTTCTTTCTTTTTATGTGGATTTTGGTGCAGAAGTTTTTGAATCTTTAGGGCTCGGTCAGACGATTGTTTTTTTTTGCGCCCCTATGTGCGCAAAAAAAATGCACTCCACGGATGTGAAAAATGTGCCTGACCGAAGCACTGTGCTGTTTTTTACATGTGTGTGGAGCAGCTATGCTTGCAGAAGCACAGCTGCTCCACGAAGGTCCCCTCATCACTGAACACTGTGACAGCACTGTTACAGTGTTCAGTGATGATGGAACTCCCACAAAAGAACCCCCTGCCACAGCTGTGACAGCTGTGGCAGAGGACCCCGATGCTATCCCAATGCTTTCAAAAAAATCATCGCTGCAGGGGTTGCCTTCATCCTATTGTTTTCAATGGTGAGGCAGCAGCGACGGCCCCATTGAAAGCAATGGGATAACATTGTGGTCCTCTGTGACAGCTGTGGCAGGGGACTCTTTCGTCCCCACTGCAGATCCCTCATCACTGAACACTGTGACAGTGCTGTCACCTCTGTCTTTTACACGCAGCAGGGACCTTAACGGTGCGCATTCAAGGCACGCATGTCCTATTTTTTGCAGGTGTGAGTATTTTGCCCCCTTAAAAAAACGGCATGTGAACACTTCATAGGGAAACAATGGTTCTAAGAGACTAGTGGCTAAAAATAAAGATATAGGGCATCTATGTTTCTTTTTTTATTCAGTAATTGTTTTGACAAACATACATGAATGAACTTCACTGTGTGAATCTTGTCTAGGACTTACTCACAAATGTAGAAAATTCATGGCACACATTTCAATTAGATGTAAACTGGATTTCATTCCACTCACACTTGTGGATGGATGGATTACGAATGATGATAGCATTTGAATTAAATATTTTTTTTACCTGCATGTATTTAAAGGTGTGCTGTGAATGTTCTCATATGCTATTGGATTGATGAATCCTTTAACCGAGCGCTCATAATTTTGGAGTGTGGTACAAGAATGATTTTCGATATTACAACTTTTTTAAGAGCATATTTTTTTCCCTTTCATTTATCTATACAACAGTATGTGCTAATATTACCTGTCTTGTAGACAAAAAACATCTGTTAAAGTCTATAGAGAGTGGTCAAAATATGGATCCATCGTAGTACAATAGTAAGCTGACCATATCTTAAAGGAAAACGTTCCGGTCCCCTAAACTGATCCGGCTGCAGGTAGCACAGTATGGTTACAAATAAGGAAAATGGAAAAAAAATCCTCCACAGTGCCACCTATTCAAAGGCAGCATTCCTTCAAGCCAAAGTCTGACTTTTTATGCAAACCTTGTTACAATGACCGGGAATCAAAAGCAAAGCCAGACTCCATGTACATACAGCTGTTTCAGGGTTTTTGCCCTTCATCAGTGTACAGTAGGAGACTGGCTTTGCTAGTAAGAGGCCTGGGGCGGGAACTATATACGGTGAGTGAGGAGACTCAAATGGCCATGCACACTCCTCTGGGTAATATGCAAATAAGGGAGATGGAATAAATCCTCCTCAGTGCCACCTATCGGAAGGCAGCATTCCTTCCAATATGTATGGTTACAGACAAATTGATTTTAGAGGTCTGTCACTTGTACCATTCAGTTTAATGGTTTTGCAAATATTACTTTTACTGGGAGGTCCTTCTATGTTGCTGCCCGCATGTAGGGACCGTTAATCCGCATTTGGAGGGAGGAGGAGTGCGGGAGGGTGTGCATATATGAATATACATGAACTTCATTGGACTCATTTCCATCCAGTCCTGCAAGCTTTCAAAAGTAACGCTAAACTGATTGGTATAAATAACAGACCTCTGAAATCAGCATGTCTGTCACTACACTCTGCTACCTGCAGCCCGGGCAATTTAGCAGACCTGACAGGGTCCCTCAGTGGTTAAGAGAAGTTGGGGGGTCCCAAGATAAACTTTTGCACCCGGGCCCATGAGCTTTTAGCTACGCCTCTGCTTAAAGGAGCTCTCTTATGTGTTTTCTGTTCCTTCCTGGGAAACATTTTAACATTATTACTGATCTGTAAATGTAGTGTATTGTGGATCTGTGTCTGTGTATTGACACATGAGACCATGTGAAGGGCCTAATAAAGTTTTTTTCTTAGACTAAACAAACTCATGATCTCATAAGAAAACTGTATAGCGATTGACCTTGACAATTTTTGAATGAAATGATTTGGTTTCTTTATCAGACGTCCATGGCAGTGAGCCTTAAATAAGTATGAAATACATTGAGATCAGATATCTAAACCAATTTTCTGAGACTGGGTAGATACACTTAAGTGAGTGTTATGCTCCGCTTGTTTCAGTTATGTCACTCTGCAGCCCACTTTCAAACTGCACAGTGTATTAACTATTAATCTTCAACTTTTCTGTTAATAAAATCAACCAAAATCGCAAAAACTATTTTAATGAAAAGTGTGCCTATACCATAATAAGAGAAATGCAGGACAAAAATGTGTGAATAAATTGTACTTTTAGCTAAATATATTTAACTACTTTTCTGAGACACTTATATGCGTAAAGATTAACTGTATAAAGGGAGTCAAATTATAAAAACTGTTTTCATACAAAGTTTAAACTACTACTGTGGATCCACATCACAATACTCATCAAAATCTGCATATGTAGCTGAGGACTCTTTCACAGGTGTGTATATCGGCCCTATTTTCATGCCCGGCCGATATATGCCACCCATCTGCAGTTCAGATGAGCATTTTTCCACTGCATAAAAGCTCCGTCCAGCCAAGATAGCGCATATGGTGCGAATTCTAGTTGGACGCTTTTATGCCGGCCAGAGAAAATAGTTCTGGAAAAATCTTTTCTGGCCAGAATACGACACTGGTTCTCATAGACTCCTATAGGAGCTGCTAGAGAAGGGAGGTGGAAGGTAGTTTTGCAGCATGTCTGCTAAACTCCCACCCCCTTTGCTCCTCCTCTCCACCCCTTGCTGGCTGTTTGCAATGTGAGGGGGCGGGACAGGATGGGAGCTAGTTACCAAGATCCCACTCTGCCCCCTCCCATTGCTGGCAGAGAGAGGATGGGAGCATAGCACATTAGCTCCCTCCCCAGCCCACACCCTCTCCTTGCCGAGAGCCGGCGAGACGGGGGAAAGCGTGAGGCAGTTTAGCAGGGCTAAACTGTCTGCACCCACCCAACAGTATTCCAGGTGCTGTGTATAATCGCCACACTCGTCCTTCTGAATGGGCATTAAAATAGGAGTTTTATTGCCCATTCACATGATTTTTGGCCATGCTATAGCCGTGACACGGCCGGACAAAAATCGCCTATGCTTGTGTGAAAGTAAGTGAAATAGAGATTTTTATAAGGATTTCAACCCCTTAGCAACAGCCAATACTGAGCTCATTAATGGGCTTTTAATTTGCACACACATCTTTTTAAGATGGTGACGTGACTGACTACTGACAGCCAGGCTTCTGCTTCTACAGCCAGTAGCAGTTAAACCCTAGATCCAGGCAGTTTAACCCTGTACATGCCACAATAAAAAATAACTGCAGCATGCAAGCAGATAACAGGGGGAGGGCTCTCTTTCTGTCAGCCATCGGCACCCTGCAGCTCCATCACAAGGTACCAATGGATTCCTGAAAGCCTGACAAAGGCCTCCATGTCTTCCATGTAACTCAACCTATTAGACCCCACCTCCAACAGAGTTTGATAGGCTGCAGCCATAGGCTTAATAGAATACACTACATAAGCAATGCAATGTACTATTATAGCAATCAAACTATCACATCTTTAAGTCCCCTTGAGGGACTAAAGAAAAATCAATGAAAAAAAAAACACTTCCTCCCCCCCAAAAAAAACATTCAAATGGATAAAATATCACAGACAATTTTTAAAAAGCAACACATAATAGGTATTACTGTGTTCATTATGACATACACAATGGAAATATTTTTTTATTTATCGCACAGAATGCCAGAATTGCTCTTTTTCTTTTGTTAGCCTCTCAAAAAATGCTATGAAAAGCAATCCGAAAGTCACTTGTACCTCAAGCTGGTACGAATAAAAATTGCAACTCTTCTTGCAAAATACAAGCTCCCACAGAGCTCCATTGCCAGAAAAATAAAAATGTTCTCAATCTTAGAATACGGCAACACAGTTTCAATTGTTTTTCTTTAAAATGTATTTTTATTTTGCAAAAGTAGTAAGAAATAAAAAAAATCTGTATAGACTTGGTATCACAGTAATCATGTAGATGCAGGTAAGAAACGTATGTTATTTTTACTAAATGTTGAAAGCCGTAACAACAAAAGCTGAAAACAATGCTGGAATTTCTGAGGGTTTTTTATTCACCCCACCCGCCCCCCCAAAAACACATTATATGTACCTTAGATTGGTGCCATTAAAAAGTAATGAGTTATGGCTCTTACCATCACTCGGTCCTTAAACCAAAAAATAGGCTTGTCACTAAGAAATAGACACTAATTTCATCCCCTCACTTGTCGCTGCAGTAACCCACACTAAACGTTGCATGGCTAAATGTGGATATTAATATGGAACTGCAAGCAGATTTAAGACATTTTCAATTCCGCATCAAAATCCGCAGGTTGGCCGAATTTTGGTGCAGAATTGTCATCATAACTGCAAATTCCACTGCGTCCTGGCGGAATAATTCTGCCTGTGTGAAAGACCCTTTAGAGGAAGTTCACATATGGCAACTTTGACGCTGAAGAATCTACAACTCTTCCATAAATCTAAAAGGTTGTTTCTGTGGCATGTGCATGGATTTTTAGAAACTCTATTCAGATATCTGTAAGGGCTTCTTCATGTGGCAGTATGCATAAGTACACTCACCTCTATGGAGCGTAGTTGTGCGTGAACTGCTTTTTTTTTTTCAGTATTCAAACTCTTTGCTATAGTGCAAAAGTTCGAATAAAGCAGTGGGAAGATAGGGCCAGTCCTATATTTTCTCACCTGTACTATTAATGGGCGAGAATACCACTGGTGAAAACAAACCATTGCAGTCATTTGTCCCATTATCACAGCCGTATAATAATAATTATCCCATGGTAATCACAGCCTCATAATGGGACAACATCACACCCGCATGAAGAAGCCCTGAGAGTGAGGCCACAAGGGATGGCATTGATGCGGCTGTGAAGCAGTCTTTAACCCTTTCCAATCCACTGTCTGACATCTTCCTACATTCTGATTGAAGCTTGTACAGCTCCAATGTCAGACGTCCGACAGGGAATTCTTACCATCTATTGCCAGCCACTCTGCTGTCGGAGCCTCTCTGGCGCACACATACTGGCTTTAGCCAGCAGATGGCACCGTTGTATAACAGCAAAAAGAGAAAGCCTTTTAGAAACCCTGAATCCAAAATTGGATTGGAAATGTTTAAATTGATTATTCAATAACTGCTTGGTTTGGCAGATAATACTTTACTTGAAAAATCATGTGACCATTTTGTGCGCGATATTGCATCATGGTCACGTCACTGCCACAGATACAAAAACTCCTAGATACATACAGTATACCGCTAGAAACACGCACTTGTCCTGGCACACATCATATGTTCTCAGCACTCCTGCATAGACTTAAATATATTATCTCTGTAATGTGTTAAAAATAAATCTATTCAGACTATGTAGATTTTCAGCAAGATTGAATATGCAGTGAGCAGTAACTGATCATCTCTGAAACCAACTCCTGCTGACATTTACAAAATTAAATTAAGAGCGTGTGTGAAAACAGTCATCAAGCCGAGTGGGATTCAATATTGTAGACTCGGTTTTCATAGTTGATACGGAAAAGGAGATATGCAAAGTGCTAAATATTGGCTTGCAGTAACTGTACAGTATATGCTGTAACTAAAAAGGCTAATTTGCAGAGTATAAGACATATCCAGCTAATCTCACTTAGTGCCATTCATCCCTTAGTGTTTTTCCAGTTTTTTGCAATACAATCTGGAATTAAAATGGATTTATAGAGGATTTGTCCAATTCGATTTAAACAACATACCTACCATTTTGAAGGTGCAAATATTTTTTTACTGTAACTCAAACAATAGTTAAAAGGGCTTTCTGAACAATACCTACTGATAACCTATCCTCAGGACCGGCTGCATGGATCACCTGATCGCCCGACCCGCTGTCAGTTAATGGGCCAGACATGCGTCATAGGAGACAAGAGAAGAAGTAGCTTGGCTGGCTTCACTTTTATTAAACTCAATAGGAGCTGAAGTGACTATTATACTTCTGTGTCTGTCCCCGGGGTTAGGGATGGAAGTGCCAAAAGTGTTATAGCTGCTTCAGCTCCCATTGATTTCAACTGGAGTAAAGCTTGCTGGGTCACTTCCTCTTCCATCTTCTATGACGCATGTCCAGCATGCTACACTAACAGCAGGCTGGAATATCAGGTGATCACCAGGGATCCCAGGAAGTGGGTCCCCAGCGATTAACTATTGATGACCTATCATGAGGATAGGTCATCAAAAGTTTTTGCCTGAAAGATCCCTTTAAGACAGAAAACAGAAAACTTTAATGTTTTTAGTTGCACATCTCCTAGAGTATCTTTTTATTAGCTTAGCGCATCTAGACATTGGGATTTTTGCCCATTCTTCCAGGAAAAACTGCTCCGACTCCTTCAAGTAAGGCTGCTCTCACGCAGGAGGTAGTAAAAGAGCAGCGCTTTTTAACGCTGCATTTTACAGCATTATGCCACTCTTAGGGTGCCTACCCACTTGCGATTTTTTTTCCTGTGATGTTTTGCGTTTTTTCTCAAGAGCAATTAGTATAGAATGTGTTCTTGTCCATCTGGGGTTTTTTTTCCGTTTCGTGGGGTTTTTTCACATAGGAACTGTCAGTTGCATATGTCTCCTTATTTTTCTCTTAATGCACCCATGATTGTCAATGGAGGGCTGCAAAAAACGCGCAAAAAAATGCAGCGAAAAACACGCGAAAACGCCGCGTTTTTCACGCGCGAAAATCGGCAACGCAAGTGGGTAAGCACCCTTACACATGCGTTTAGTTAATCTCTGCTCGAAACCGTGGCATTTTACTGTGATTTTGAGTGCCATTTTTGAATACGTCACAGCATTTGACAGTGCTTTTTAAATGTCAAAACATGGAAAAATAGAACAGAGCATTCGAAAACGGCAGTGTTAGTAACGCCGCATTCGAGAACAGGTCTGTGAGGACCCATTAAAATCAATGGGAGTGTTGTACTGCAATTAGCAGGACGCCACGCTACTCACAGTAAAAAGCAGCCAATGTGAGAGCAGCCTTAGATGGATTGCATTGGTGTATGGCAGTTTTCAAGTTATGCCACAGATTCTCAATCGATTTGAAGTCTGAGTTTTAACTAGGTCATTCCAGGACATTAAAATGTTTCCCCTTAGACTGATACAGTGTAGCTTTAGCAGTATGCGAAGGATATAGAGATGAGTGAGCACGCTCGGACACAGCAGTTACTCGAGCGAGCATCGCTCTTCTCAAGTAACTGTTTACTGGTCCGAGCAGGCTCGGGGGTGGGGGTGAGCGAGGGGGATCTCTCTCTCTCTTTACCCCACGCTAACACCCGCCGCTGCCCTGAGCCTGCTCGGACCAGTAAGCAGTTATTCGAGAAGAGCGATGCTCGCTCAAGTAACTGCTTTATCCGAGTGTGCTCGCTCATCTCTAGTAGGATACCTTCACATGTGACAAAAATGCTACTGACAATTACCCACAGCAATTCCGCTGGAAATCCCGGGTGGCCAAGGGACCTTTCACATGGGACAAAATATTCCATAACAATGTGGGGAATATGCTGGCCCGGAATTGCACACCAAAATCTGCACGTTAGCAATATGGATTTTGGGGCTGAATATTCAGTAGAGGGGCACATTCTACAATGCTGTTGCAGAATATTCCATCCAAATCTGCAGCTACATGGTAGAGATTTGGCCACATTTTAAATTGCAGATCAGCTGTGGAATTTAACCCTTGTATTTCAAGGGCTGAATTCCGCTACATAAATTCACAGTATATAAATAGGCATTCTACAGACTGAGAAGCCACAATGTTTTCTAAAAATGCTGTGAATTTGTTGCAGAAAATTTCTGCACCATGTGAAGGTGATTTCTGAAATCTCCACCCCATGGTTTGTACTGTAAATGCTGCAGAATTTCCATAGTGACTCCACCAGTGGAAATTTCACAGCATTTACTGCCCATGTGAAGGTAGCCTTAGCTTTATTGATCTGCGAGAGGATGAACCTTCATAACAGTCTACTATCTATTATATTTTTTAGTCCCACTATGGAACTTGTCAACTAGGGGGCTTGATGACTAGCATAATACACTGCAATACCTCAGTCTCATTTACTTTCATGAAGTACTGCTGTGATACCAGAAAGTATCCATAGGCAGCTGTAGTGCTGTTTTTAGAAGAAAACAGCCATGTTTCTAATCCCGGAAAGCATCTTTAATATGTGATTTATAATGAAATATATTTGTCATTTTCCCACAAAAATCTATGCAAATAAAATCTATTGTATGTGTCAGAAATTATGGGAAAAAAAGGTCTCAAAAAACAAAACCATCTATGTCAGGTTATGATTGTCAGGATGTATGTATAATTTCTGGTCTGGTCTAAAATAATAGTTATAGATATATTGTTAATCACTACTACCACATATAAACTGAATTTATCATCTTGGTGGCACAGTGATAGTCCTTTAGTGAACATATTGCTCTGAGTTGTCTCAGCAATAGGTATTCACAGAGATTATCTCGCACTGTGCCACCCACCTGAGAAATTTACTTGGCAAATATAGCCCCTTGTATTCTTATCTTGTCAACTGTCAGACGACCATACTTTAACTCCATATTTAGTCAGTCTTTTGTGGACTATTATACAAAGCCAATGTACATCTATGTATCTACTCACATGGCCATTTTTCATGGCCATTTTTTTTCAAATTGGTATTATTTTCTGTTGGGCACCTATGGATCTGTAATTTCCCAGTAGAGAATCAAACCAATTCCAGTAAATATGGCAAATACTGATCAAATACTGAAGAAAAATGGATGAGATATGGTTGTAATGTCATCTTTAACCGTGCTATGGTCCCATATTGCATGTATAATACACTTACCTTAAACTGCTCTAAGGTATTACATAGTTGGCACACATGATCTCCACTAGCTGAACAATTTTAAAGCTAGTGTGGTGTCCCAGAGTTGTGGTGTTTTTGAAGTCCATTTTGTGAGAATTGTCTTCTATGTATTTGTGTACTACACTATCCTACCAAACGTGATTGGATACCTGAGCAAGAATGGAGAGTAGTATTTATTTCCATATGTTAATACTTAGGCCAAATGCCCACGAATGGATTTGTACTGCGGGCGTATCCCGCGAAGGTCGTGGGCAGGAGGCCTTAGTGGGGCCTTCTTTGGCCTTAAAGACATTGGAAACTCTCTGTGGCATACTTTCTACTATCGTCTGATACACTTTAGCTGGTATTTCCTTTCATCCTGCAAATGTCTGGTGAGTTCTCTCAAAGAAGATGAACGCTGTTCATATTTCCTGATCCAATGTCCAGTTTGTCCCAAAGATGTTCAATAGAGTTCAGGTCTGGACGCTGTGCAGGCCAGTCGAATTGTGGAACATCCATCCCCAAACCATAATGGAGCCTTCGCCGTACTTAACTGTTGGCACAAAAAGTGTTCCTCAGGCATCCTCCAGATCCAGGTATTACCATCTAATTTGAAGATGGAGTATCGTGATTGATTACTCCATGGAACATTTTTCCATTGTTCAACTGCTCCTTGAACCACTTCAAAAGGGCCTATGCATTGAGCTTCGTTACCAATTGCTTATGTGCAGTGGTATAACCCATATATCCAATAGTGTGCAGTTCCTATCACAAAATATGGCTGACACCGGTCTGACTCTTATGTAGCATGGACTAGGACACATGACATGCTAATAAAACACAAATCATTCTATTGATAAAGGTGTCCAAATACTTTTAGTGTAGGTCCCATCTTTCAACCACTGAGTATGTGTTTCATTTGGCAATGTGCCCGGATGACCATTTCAGATGCAGTTAATTATTGTGCGCAAGGAAATTATACTGCAAAACGCCCTGTAATATCAGGATAGTTACTTGCATCCTTGTCTATGTGCTCTTTTACATTAAATTAGGTTCACTGTAATAGTCCCTGCTTTAATTAAAAACAATAAGATTTGTCATATAGAAAATATTATGATTCACAAATTAACAGCAGGTGCAAAGCCTCTCTGTTCACTTTATGGATAGAATGACTATATATGCCTTCGCTCCTTAATGCCTGTATATGCAATACTCTAAAGAGTACAATAGAAACCTAATTGTTTTGTGATTTATACATTATACAAAGCCTGTTTCCAAAAAGCTTGTGCAGCTGCCGCTCGTTGTTAAGGCTGGCTTGTCCCTTAGGCGGTGTAAAATCTGAAATGTTTTGTTTATGTAATTATTGCTAATAAAATCAGCACAGAACAACCGCACTCATAAATAAAAGACTAATAATAATCCATATTTACATTTCATTATTAGGACGTGTATAGCTACGTTTTCTATAATTTACAATAGCTTGACTAGTAACTCTATCAATATATTTTAGTGTGTTAGCTACAGTATATTTTTTATCATTTGACCTTGGAAAAATATTAGTCTGAGAATGTACGCTGTCATTATTTATGTCACTATCACACGACCAAGAAAACCGTGCGAGATTTCTGCGCTGCGAGACGCACAAATCTTGCACAAATATCAACCCCATTCTTTTGAATAGAGTCATATACATGAGCGATGTCTAACTTTTCGCATTCCTCAGAACGCATCGCCCATTGATTTCAATGGGGGCTTTAATGCCTCGCATGGCTTTAGCATGCCGTACAATGTGCATGCCATGTTTCCTATTGGAATCAATGGGAAACACTTCCGATCCTCTATTGCATGTGAAACTCATGCAAGAGGATTGGAACTTCAATGTTGCGATGCGGGGCGGTTTTGTCTTAAAAAAAAAAGCCTCACATCCGCAGTTACATCATGAGCTCGATATAGGGCTGAGTTTCACAGCCTGATACCATGCCCGACCATGTGTAGGTAGCCTTAGTTGTATGAAATTAGATAAAAATGGCTTCCTTTCTCCCACAAACAGTGTCAGTGCAATCAGGTATTGCAGTTCAGCTCATTCACATTATTTTACGTTGTGATATATACTATATTTACAGAAATATAAACAATTCTGACTGTGTTGAGTTTAATTGTGCTGTGCAGGTACACTAATAAATCTCGGTATACTCATCATTACACTCTTGGATTACTCCCAGAGTAATCCATGACATCATAAAGTAAGTCATATGACGTGCTAGAGTACAGATTACTCATGCTCCATCAGATTCAAAGATGAACATATCGAGTACCAATAGCACGCTCTAAGCATGCTCTGTGGCTGTGTACCAGTAATGAAGATCAGCCATATTATGTGCTCCAGAGATGCTCCTGGCAATGGTGAATAGCCAGAGCATGAGTTCTGCACTCTGAGAATGTTAAGAGAGCAATAATGAATACACCTTCTGTTACATGTGACTAAAACCCCAATACAATATTGAGCAATTTTTAGGGAACCCCTTAGTATCATTAATGATTTCACAGGGATTCCCTATACAGAGAGAGCTCAGAGACATCCATAGAGGACACAAACTACACCTTCGTTGTATGTCTCTGTGTAGATCATTACCATACGGTCATGGTTCGCAGTGATCTGTATATGAGGAAATGGGGAACACACAGATTGTGTAAAGTACAAAATAAATATAGTGAAATGTAAAAAAATAAACAGATGGAAAACCCCATAAAAAAAAACCCCATTCTTCCAATAATGTGCACACCTCTCTGTATGCACTTGCAGCAATATTCCACATTCTGTGGGATATGGACGTCAAACGTTCAAGCATTCATGCGTTCATAGAACTATATAAACATACAAATATTAAACCCCTTAGTACTAAAGACTGTTTGTGCCTCAGAGCATAGCTTGTATGTTTGTGCCCTGCCTCTGCTTTGCACACCCCATTAGGTTTCTGCATAAGGTCAGAACCTAATTTGAAGTGGCCAGACTCACGACTTTGAACATCTAAAAGAATACATGTTATATAGTCATAAAGGTATGAAGCTTCTTCGTCCGGTGCTTAGGTGTAAAATGGCTTCAAGTTACACTGTGCCTATGTTATATATGGCTAGGTCATGTGATGCATGCATCCAGTGAAACTGCTGCCCATATGCAAGATGAAGGACACATTTGGTGACATCATCAAGGTGCCCTGGCTTCTGATTGGTGGCACTCTGACCTCTGTAGCAGGCAGTCTGGTGAATTAGATATTTCAACATTTTTTGTCAAAAATCTGGTTGGACTTACCTGATTCAATTTTGCAAAACTAGGGGCAATTTTTCTGCCCAGCCAATCAAGATGAGCAATAATATTAAATATCTCTTATGACAATAATTCTGTATTCATTTATTTTGTGAAACTAATTGCAACTTTTGAAATCAATATCTTACTCAATCTCCAAATGGATGTTAGAGCGACAAACCTTCCTAATTTTGTATGCAAAGAATCCTTCATGAGTTCCAATGTCAAAGGAGTCCTGGTCACACTTGTTTTATGCAGCATAACAGTCATTTGCGTGACAAGCAGAGATGCTTAAAGATCTCTGTTTGTCAAATCTATGCCACTTATGGTAAGTAGGAGAGGGACTACACTGCCTCTGGGATGCCTGATCGACTAATTAGTAAAAAGTGACATATGTTTTTGGGGATCTGATGGCCCATAAAGAAGAGGTTAAGTAAAAGTTAATGTAGTGATTTGTTTTATTTCAGCTTCTGTACACTGCCATAGATTTATTACATAGAGAGTAAACTGGGGAAAGGTCCTCTTTTAACTGCAGCTCTATCATTGAATATCTTGTCAGCCAAAGTAAAATTTAGCATCTGTTTAATATCTTACTTATCTATCTTCCTTTTTTATACATTTTTACTTATTTCTTAGCTAGCTAGTTGCTGTTGAGTGATTGTATTATGTTTTTAATCTAACTTATGTTAAAATTTAAAACATCCACGCTCAAGAATACAGAAATAACTGATGTTAATTAGGATCTAAATATCTACAAACTGTAAGGCGTCAGTCAGAAGAGCGTTTTTTTGCACGTGCGTATGTGCGCACAAAACAGTGCGTCAATGGATGTGCAAAAAAATGGTCACTGTGCTCAGCTAATTAGAGGCAGCGATAAGCTGTCATTCAATGAATGGCTGAGTGCTGCCTGTGATTGGCTGAGCGCTCAGCCAATCAGACCCAGTGCTTTCCCTGGGCAGGGATTTTTAAATCCCCACCAAGGTAAAGTGCTTCAGAACAGTGCCAGATAGATGCCAGAGAGAAGATGCGCCAGAGCCCGGACAGCGCTGTTGGGGGATTAAGGGTTTTTGTTTCTTTTCCACACCAAGGAATGATTTTTAGGGAAGGGCTTATATTTAAAGCCATTCCCTGAAAATTACAGCGGAGTTGCCTGCAGTACAGTAAGGGTACTGTTCCATATAGTGAACACTTCATGGCCAAGATTTAGACACTTTGTTGCCGAAAGCTGCCCCACTGTCCAGTAGGGCTGAGTTTTCAAATTGAATGTGGAAATGTATTAAGAATCAATTAAAAATTATTAATTGATTCTTAATTCCCATATGGTTTAACCTGTGAAACTGCATAGCCATGAACAGTTAACAATTAACCTTTTCAATAAATTTGAAAAACGTAGCATCTTGCGTGATGGTGCAGTTTTCAGCAGTCCAGTGGCTGATACAAGCCACTGTAATATTAAAATCTAAGGGCTTAAACAGACAAGCGTATTAGCGCACATATTTTGAGAGCTAAAACCAGGAGCTGGTCCAAAATATGGAAGAAATGCAAATATTTCCATTATACTTTCTCTCTGTACATACCACTCCTGGTTTTATCTCACAAAATACGCTCATCTGTTTTAGCAAGTGTTTCCCAAACTCCAGTCCTCATGGACTCCCACAGGTCATGTTTTCAGGATATCCTGTAGAGAGAACCCCTGTGGCAATGTCTGATGCACCGACACTAATTACATCACCTGTGCAATACTGAGGAAATCCTAAAAACATTATTTGTTGGGGGTCCATGAGGACCGGGGTTTGGGAAACACTGGTTTAAGCCCTAATACATAATGCTTTTTATGCAGATCTATATCCAGTTAATATCCTCAGGACAGGCCATCAATATATGATCAGTGAGGGTTTAATCCTAGGGATGCCCCGTCGTTCAGCAATTTAAAGAGGCTGTGACAGTTTGCGAGTGTTGTGGCCTATTCGGTGTTTACATTGGCTTCTGTTCTGGTTCGTACTTTTCATAGCAGCTGTTGTGAGCAGTGCAATATCATCACATTCCTATTTACAATGGGACAATGCTCCAGTACTCAAAACAGCGGCTAAAAAAAGTATGGCATTCAGAGTATGAATCAGATCAGAAGTTGATGTACACATTGAGGAGGCTGCAGCTGATCAGCATGGCCCCAAAATCTGGACCACTATCGATCAGATAGTAGGCCATCAATTTTAGCAACTTGCATGACCCCTTTAAGGACCAGCCTATTGTAGACATTCAGTGCTGTATCAAGCAATATTTTCATTCCAAGAGTGGTAAGTTTTTTTTACATTTTTTCCAGATACACAGATGTACAATATCTATGCTTTTGCAGAACAAGTTAAAGTTTTTATTGGCATATATGATTGTATTGTTTTATTTCTTATTGGGTATGTTTTTTATTACATAGATGGTTTCAGACCACAAGGAGGTGTTTATGTCATCATGGGTTTTCTACCACTGCATTACTGTTCTTAGCAAGATATATAACATACAACATGTACATCTTGGCCTAATGTGATGTGATTTGTTCTCAAAACAGCCCTGCCCTCATGTGCATACATTATAATCTTTTACACGCTATGCCTCACACTCACCCACACTCATCATCACCATAGCATCTACAATAAACGTCATGCCTCACATCATCTACGTCCACACAATCCGTAACAAAGATTTAATCTAGTGGCAAAATTTCGATTTAAGAAATTTCAAACTAAAGTCCAGTGAAATCATGGAACGTCCTCAAATATATAGGAGGGAAGATGAATGCTGAGTAGGGATGAGCGAGTATACTCGCTAAGCCACTACTCGCTCGAGTAATGTGCCTTAGCCGAGTATCTCCCTGCTCGTCCCTACAGCTGACCGCCACAGCTGACAGGTGAGTTGCGGCGGGGAGCGGCGCAGAGCGGGCGGGAGAGAGAAATCTCCCCTCCATTCCTCCCTGCTCTCCCCCGCAGCTCCCCGCCCCGCGGCGGCACCCGAATCTTTCGGGACGAGCGGGGAGATACTCGGCTAAGGCACATTACTAGAGCGAGTAGTGCCTTAGCGAGTATACTCGCTCATCCCTAATGCTGAGCTGCGCAAACAGAAAGAATGAGACCAGAAAGGAATCTCCACATTGGTTTGCCCTGGGTATTTCGTGTATTCAAAATAGCTGACACCTTTGCATTATAAATATTCCTAATTCCACTGAATACGTTTCCTGAGTATAGATACTTACTGTATATTGATTGCAGTCGCTGTCCTGGGATGGACTTTCCACTAATAATTAGGAAAGATTGTAAGTTTTCATTTTTTTGTGCATCCATGTCTTGAAAGCATGTTTTAGGGGGTATTTTTTATTTATTTTGCCATATTATGAGAACCACAGCTTATTACTTTTTGAACTACTTACATCTAAGTATATCTAACATATAATTTACTCCTTCATCTTTGTTTATATTTTTACATACTATGCCCAATGTGTTTTAAATAATTTTATCTTATTATAATTTCCCTATATATTATGACTGCCATGGTACCATATCTTTTTTTACTATTTAAAAAAGAAAAATATACACTACCGTTCAAAAGTTTGGGGTCACCCAAACAATTTTGTGTTTTCCATGAAAAGTCACACTTATTCACCACCATGCGTTGTGAAATGAATAGAAAATAGAGTCAAGACATTGACAAGGTTAGAAATAATGATTTGTATTTGAAATAACATTGTTTTTACATCAAACTTTGCTTTCGTCAAAGAATCCTCCTTTTGCAGCAATTACAGCATTGCACACCTTTGACATTCTAGCTGTTAATTTGTTGAGGTAAGCTTGTGAAATTGCACCCCACGCTTCTAGAAGCATCTCCCACAAGTTGGATTGGTTGGATGGGCACTTCTGGCGTACCATACGGTCAAGCTGCTCCCACAACAGCTCAATGGGGTTCAGATCTGATGACTGCGCTGGCCACTCCATTACCGATAGAATACCAGCTGCCTGCTTCTGCTGTAAATAGTTCTTGCACAATTTGGAGGTGTGTTTAGGCTCATTGTCCTGTTGTAGGATGAAATTGGTTCCAATCAAGCGCTGTCCACTGGGTATGGCATGGCGTTGCAAAATGGAGTGATAGCCTTCCTTATTCAGAATCCCTTTTACCCTGTACAAATCTCCCACCTTACCAGCACCAAAGCAACCCCAGACCATCACATTACCTCCACCATGCTTAACAGATGGCGTCAGGCATTCTTCCAGCATCTTTTCATTTGTTCTGCGTCTCACAAACGTTCTTCTTTGTGATCCAAACACCTCAAACTTGGATTCATCTGTCCACAACACTTTTTTCCAGTCTTCCTCTGTCCAATGTCTGTGTTCTTTTGCCCATCTTAATCTTTTTCTTTTATTGGCCAGTCTCAGATATGGCTTTTTCTTTGCCACTCTGCCCTGAAGCCCAAAATCCCGCAGCCGCCTCTTCACTGTAGATGTTGACACTGGTGTTTTGCGGGTACTATTTAATGAAGATGCCAGTTGGGTACCTGTGAGGCGTCTGTTTCTCAAACTAGAGACTCTAATGTGCTTATCTTCTTGCTTAGTTGTGCAACGCGGCCTCCCACTTCTTTTTCTACTCTGGTTAGAGCCTGTTTGTGCTGTCCTCTGAAGGGAGTAGTACACACCGTTGTAGGAAATCTTCAATTTCTTAGCAATTTCTCGCATGGAATAGCCTTCATTTCTAAGAACAAGAATAGACTGTCGAGTTTCAGATGAAAGTTCTCTTTTTCTGGCCATTTTGAGCGTTTAATTGACCCCACAAATGTGATGCTCCAGAAACTCAATCTGCTCACAGGAAGGTCAGTTTTGTTGCTTCTGTAACGAGCTAGACTGTTTTCAGATGTGTGAACATGATTGCACAAGGGTTTTCTAATCATCAATTAGCCTTCTGAGCCAATGAGCAAACACATTGTACCATTAGAACACTGGAGTGATAGTTGCTGGAAATGGGCCTCTATTCACCTTTGTAGATATTGCACAAAAAACCAGGCATTTGCAGCTAGAATAGTCATTTACCACATTAGCAATGTATAGAGTGCATTTGTTTAAAGTTAGGACTAGTTTAAAGTTATCTTCATTGAAAAGTACAGTGCTTTTCCTTCAAAAATAAGAACATTTCAATGTGACCCCAAACTTTTGAACGGTAGTGTATATATATTGATTGTAACACTGACAAACTAATAAGCCACGCCTCTGGCCTCCAGCTGGTATGGAAATATATCAGTACAACATGATCACATCATGGGACGCCAATGGACTTAGATGCTGCAGTCATTATTAATCACATATTACAGCCACCAATCACCACTGATAGCACAGGCACAGCTCTTGTGTCATCCACTAGACATATCATTACATTCTACTACAGTAAGAACGATACAATTTAGATATAGAAAACATATATAAGGGACAGCGCTCCAGTACCATAAACAATTAATCCAAGAAGAGGAACAGGACTTACCCGGTGTCAATGGTGTGACCCAAAGAGAGTCCCCCGCTGACACCTCCACATCCTGGTCGGCGTATAAATGACCAACAATTTAGATATAATCATATATACATTTGGAGGAAAGAGGTAATTGTTAAATAGGCAACTGAAAGTAAAGAACGTAAAACAAGCAAAAAGGTAACAAAGATATATTTCAAATAAGTTGACATTTTTTATTCTAGGACCAGTATTAAGGTGGGTAACTTAGCACAAGAAAATTGTGTGGATATAATAATTAAAATGATTACCATTGCTTGCATCCAGTTAAACTGAGTATGACCACCTAAGTAACTTAATCACTTGTGGGTGAATCACGTCTTCCAAGGAAATGACTACTCTAACAGATAACAATATCACAGCACATCCTACCAAAGAGCAAGTTCAGTTTTGCTACATTTGCATTAAGTTTATTTGTGACTAGGAAACCTCCCAGTATGATGCCACCTGGTATTGCCCGATTGTGTTGTTCAATCTGTCTTTGGAGGATGCACAGATTATATTAGAAACTAGCTTACCCGTCGCGCGTTGCTGCGAAGACAGACATACATACATACATTCGTTTTTAAATATCTAGATAACAACCAATCACAGCGCAGCTTTCAAGTTACCTCAGCGGTATAATATATAACAACCAATCGCAGCACAGCTTTCATGTAACCTCAGTAGTATAAGAAGTAGCAACCAATCACAGCACAGCTTTCATGTTGCCTCAGCAGTATAATATATAGCAACCAGTCACAGCACAGCTTTCATGTTTCCTCAGCAGTATAAGAAATAGCAACCAATAACAGAAAAGCTTTAATTTACCTCAGCATTCTCAATATGCAGCAATTGTCAAGCGAAACGTTCGGCGGATGTATCATTTTGTAGTTGAACACGCTTGCTTGTAATGCCTTTTGCTTTCGTGCTTGAGATGGAAATCAAACGATCTTTGTCTGGGGGGCATAACTGTCGATGATGCTCGCACGCGCGCCACCTATCATAGGATAGTTGTGCTATGCCAGTAATCTTCCCAGAAGTGTACTCAACAACTTCCCAAAGTTTCATGGTGATTGGATGAATGGTGTAGTAATGCATAACGGACAGACAGACAGACATACATTCATTTATATATACATAGATGACATCAGGAAGTGAGAGAATTAGATTCTGTACGTAAAATTTGGATGCTAATTCTTTGGCGCTTAGAATTGAACAATCGAGTTGGGACCCATTAACTTTTCATATTTATGACATAATCAATGCTCGTGCCAAATTTCAAGTTTCTATGACATTGGGAAGTGAGAGAATTAGATTCCGTACGTAAAATTTGGACGCTAATTCTTTTGCGCTAGAAACGAATTACCAAGTTGGGACCTATTAGCTTTTCCTATTTTTGACATAATTAATGCTCGTGCCAAATTTCAAGTTTCTATGATATTGGGAAGTGAGAGAATTAGATTCCGTACGTAAAATTTGGACGCTAATTCTTTTGTGCTTAGAATTGAATATTCGAGTTGGGACCCATTAACTTTTCCTATTTATGACATAATCAATGCTCATGCCAAATTACATCGTGAAGTGAGAGAATTAGATTCCGTACAACGTAAAATTTGGATGCTAATTCTTTAGCGCTTGTAGTTAAATAATCGAGTTGGGACCCATTAACTTTTCCTATTTATGACATAATCAATGCTAATGCCAAATTTCATGTTTCTATGACATCAGGATGTGAGAAAATTAGATTCCGTACGTAAAATTTGGATGCTAATTCTTTAGCACTTATAGTTAAATAATTGAGTTGGGACCCATTAACTTTTCCTATTTATGACATAATCAATGCGCGTGCCAAATTTCAAGTTTCTATGACATTGGGAAGCGATGGAATTAGATTCCGTACGTAAAATTTGGACGCTAATTTTTTTGCGCTTAGAATTTCGAGTTGGGACCCATTAACTTTTCCTATTTATGACATAATCAATGCTCGTGCCAAATTTCAAGTTTCTATGACATTGGGAAGTGAGAGAATTAGATTCTGTACGTAAAATTTAGACGCTAATTCTTTGGCGCTTAGAATTGAAAATTCGAGTTGGGATCTATTAACTTTTCCTATTTATGTCATAATCAATGCTCGTGCCAAATTTCAAGTTTCTATGACATTGGAAAGTGAGAGAATTAGATTCCGTACGTAAAATTTGGACGTTAATTCTTTTGCGCTTAGAATTGAATAATCGAGTTGGGACCCATTAACTTTTCCTATTTATGTCATAATCAATGCTCGTGCCAAATTTCAAGTTTCTATGATATTGGGAAGCGAGAAAATTAGATTCCGTACGTAACATTTAAACGCTAACTCTTTTGCGCTTAGAATTGAATAATCGAGTTGGGACCCATTAACTTTTACTATTTATGTCATAATCAATGCTCGTGCCAAATTTCAAGTTTCTATGATATTGGGAAGCGAGAAAATTAGATTCCGTACGTAAAATTTGGACGCTAATTCTTTTGCGCTTAGAATTGAATAATCGAGTTGGGACCCATTACCTTTTCCTATTTATGACATAATCAATGCTCGTGCCAAATTTCAAGTTTCTATGATATTGGGAAGCGAGAAAATTAGATTCCGTAAGTAAAATTTGGTCGCTAGTTCTTTGGCGCTTAGAATTGAATAATCGAGTTGGGACCCATTAACTTTTCCTATTTATGTCATAATCAATGCTCGTGCCAAATTTCAAGTTTCTATGATATTGGGAAGCGAGAAAATTAGATTCCGTACGTAAAATTTGGACGCTAATTCTTTTGCGCTTAGAATTGAATTATCGAGTTGGGACCCATTAACTTTTGCTATTTATGACATAATCAATGCTCGTGCCAAATTTCAAGTTTCTATGACATTGGGAAGCGAGAAAATTAGATTCCGTACGTAAAATTTGGACGCTAATTCTTTGGCGCTTAGAATTGAATAATCGAGTTGGGACCCATTAACTTTTCCTATTTATGTCATAATCAATGCTCGTGCCAAATTTCAAGTTTCTATGACATTGGGAAGCGAGAAAATTAGATTCCGTACGTAAAATTTGGCCGCTAATTCTTTGGCGCTTAGAATTGAATAATCTAGTTGGGACCCATTAACTTTTCCTATTTATGTCATAATCAATGCTCGTGCCAAATTTCAAGTTTCTATGATATTGGGAAGCGAGAAAATTTTATTCCGAACGTAAAATTTGGACGCTAATTCTTTGGCGCTCAGAATTGAATAATCTAGTTGGGACCCATTAACTTTTCCTATTTATGTCATAATCAATGCTCGTGCCAAATTTCAAGTTTCTATGATATTGGGAAGCGAGAAAATTAGATTCCGTATGTAAAATTTGGACGCTAATTCTTTGGCGCTTAGAATTGAATAATCGAGTTGGGACCCATTAACTTTTCCTATTTGTGATATAATCAATGCTCGTGCCAAATTTCATGTTTCTACGCTATCGGGAAGTGAGAGAATTATTGGCAATGATGGAAATCGAACGATCTACGTGGGGGGGCGTAACTGTCGATGACGCTCGCACGCGCGCCATTTATCATAGGATAGTTGTACTATGCCTATAATCTTCCCAGGAGTGCACTTAACAACTTCCCAAAGTTTCATGGCGATCGGATGAATGGGGTAGTAGCACATAAAGGACAAACAGACAGACACGCAGACACGCATACATTCAATTTTATATATATAGATTTCAGTTAGTGATAACAAAACAACATTTCCAACTTTGGTAGTCATATAATTTTCTGTTAGTTTGCTCGTGAGCATAAACTTTCTTATTAGCAGTAAGGTACCAGGGTCAGCAATCTAAAACAATTACTTTCTTTTTATATATTCACATTTAATATTAATTTATTATAGCCCGGACAGATAATTAGTGTATTTTAGTTTATTTTCCTTATTTCCAAATAGTTTCCATGCATCTAAGGTTTATTAAAATGACCTTGACTGCAACTAATTGGTAGAAGCATGAAGGTGACTAAGACCTTAACTGCAGATAGTTGAATAAAGCATAGTTGGAACTACAAGAACATTTATAGTAAATTTGAAAACTGAGTTAGATTTTTAGATAGAGTGTTTAAATAATAAGAAAAAAGTTGAATAACAAGGATGAACCAAAGTAGCAAACTGGATAATTACAAATCAGGTTATATATATCAAAGTCTGCCTACTGCAAGACCAGGAGTACAATCTGCAAGAGATGAACTCTGTCAAATGAGAAACACTCTCAATACTCTGTAATAAAATCATTTTCTTTAATAAATGATGTGATTTGTTGGGTATGTGTGTGTTCAAGCTTAGCAAAAAAAGATTTTTTTCTATGGGCTATGGAATACTAGAATACATTCTAAACTGGGAATTTCATATAAAAGTGCTGTTCTAAAAATCTATTGGTGTACACTAACTATCCTACAATCATGTTCTATCTTGCTAATTGCACAATCTGCCCCACCCTTATCACATATTCCATCCTTCCGGCACAATATGTAAACAGTATATCAATCTCAACGGCAGATGCCAGAAGAAGTGAACATCTGTCAATTTGAATTTCAATATTTACTTCTAGTAGTAGCTTTCCTTCCCTATTCAATAAACATATGCAGTCAGCCTAGATAGCTATTATCCGGACAAGTGTTTATCCGTCAACTACTTTATATACTGTACATAGCCAGATTGAGCTCCTGTCGTAGCAGACTAGAGGATTATGAGGGGTCGATGGAAAGATAACTCAAAGACCACTAAACAGCAAATAAATATTATTTATCAGCAGATTATCAATACCAAATAACAATAGTTAACAATAAGATATACCTATGACCACAAATAAGTTATAAACTGCATATTAAAAATATATTTCAACCTCACATGGTCCAAAGCAATTATAATAAACCAGCCAGACCATGGCCTTCTACTTTTTATTCTATTCAGACTACAATCAGTCCTTTCTGTAAAGAATGCTACATAGGCTGTAGCATATATCAATATATACATGTAAGTGAAAAGCTCAACAGTCTACCCTAGCCAGGAATTTGTTTTAGCATTCTGTTGAATTTGAGTACTCAGGGGTTTGCCTGCAGGTTGCAGAGTGGCCTCTAGAATAATACACTGAAAATCAGGGGGCGTAGCTAAAGGCTCATGGGCCCAGGTGCAAAAGATCCCACCATCTGTACCTGTACCCATACCCATACCTAAACCGTGCTGCATACAGCTGCAAAACAATATGAAGGGGAGGGGTAAGTGGATGTTCCTCACACTGTCCAGGGGGTAAGAGGAAGACCACTCCCCACCATCTCTTTTTTATTATCCCAGCCCCACCTTCTCACCCATGAAGTGCAACCACGCCAGGTCCCTTTTTAACTTGTTACTGGGGACATAATTTAACCCTTCAACCATCCTGCAGTCTAAGCTTTCTTCACTATACAGTTTGGAGACCACAGTTTCATCATTCACGACGCCACTGCAATTGGAGGCAATGGTGGGTGGCTGTCAAAGTCAGTACACGTAATGGAAGTTGTGAGACCAAATGTCCTTCAGCCAAGTGCCTAGGAATGATAACGACAGACAGGGACCTATAACAATAGTGAAACCTGTCTCTGGATGGTGGACAACAAAACAGTTGATGCTGCTCGTGCCTGCCAGTAATCAGACCATCCTCTCTACAGGTAGTCTGTTGAGGGCGTCATGCGCCTGATCATCTTGTGTGCGTGCCATCACACATCCACTGGTCCCAACACTTCCTAACAGTCTGGTCAGAACGGCCCAGGTGGCAGCAATTCATGGATATAAAAATTCAGCTTCTCATATTTCAATAATGTGATCCCTCTCAAACTCTGTTAACTTGGGGAATCCTCTTCAAATGCATCACAGATTTATGTATAGTGGTCAACAAGCTCTAAACAAGCAGAAAAAAAGGTCCACTAAATGCAAGTTGCCTCTGAGAGCCTTTTTATAGGCCAAGGGTGGTACCACTTTTAGGGTCTCAGGTGGCAAGACTGTTCATCTAATCTCGCCACAACTCTAATCATTTCCATATCTGCCTGAGATGAAACTGCATGATGAGTTTTGCAGCAAAACAACAACTCCTTCTTGTATTTTAACCCTAGATAAGAGGTTCTGGGGCCACTGTCCAGTATCTTAACACATACACAGTTTACACCAAAACTCTTGCAGGCTCCCACAGGCTGGAAATGACTGCTTTCCCCAGACATACATATAAAAAAGGCTCAGACATGGTGTGATTAATTTGCACTTAAAACAATAACAGAACAGGATGAGCAGTGGAGTAAATATTTAATTAGTCCACTGATAAGGATGTAAAAGTTTTATGGTCTCTAAATTAGTGTTAGGGGACTCACTAGGCCTGTGTATTATCTCTTTTACAGATTTCTCATTTACTCCACTCTACCATTAAACCTTTTGAAATGTTTAGGCCTGTTTGTGAGAGTGTCAAAGATGGTTATAAATCTGTACTCTCAAATTCTTCTATGACATTGAGATTTGAAGTTGACTATTAATATAGTAACCCTCATATGTTATGTCTGTGACTAGAAAAATGCTCAGCCACAGGTTATTTGGTCTTTCTTTCATTAATTGTGTAGTAATTAAACTTCATCCTCGCTTTAAGTTTTTGTCCCATTTCTCCAACATAAAGGGCACAAATAGGACATTTACTGCACAGGATCAGGTACACAATATTGGATGTGAAACATGTGAATGTTGCGGGTATCTTATAGTGAAGTTATGAGCAATTATTGATACTGTTTCTATAAGCAGTATGTTACATTTGAATGGGCAAGGGGCACCATGCCCACACAAACATTACCAGAGAGAATGACTGTCAACAGGAGCTAAACACTCACCTTGCATACCAGCACACCTAACAGATGGAAATGCTATAAAATTACGAGGTATTGGTTCATGGATTAGCCAAGTCACTTAAGCCCACAAGCCACTACAAGGCTCCTCATTGTCTTGCGGGTCCCTACACTAGCAAGACAACTGACCCCAAGCTGCAGGAAGAATGGCAGGACCCTACCTATAAGCAGAACAATCACCTCAATAAAGGCAGCCCTGTGCTGGAACTTCGGTCCTGACTATTCCTGAAGGGTTAATATATGGAACCAGAACAGACTGGCACACAGAACACAAATCACACAGCAAGCTGCATGGACTAGGAAACCAGACACCAAACACACAGCAAGCTGCACAGGCAACTGCAGGACAGAGCGAGGGCAAACTGACATGAAACTGACAGAAAATAAACATAAGAGCAGATACAGATTTGCAGGAAGCCTTATACAAACAGGAGGTCAGACAACAGACCCAGGACAGGGAGGAAGACAAGGTACAGATAAAATAGCAGGCTGCAAAGGAAACATGACTGCTCACCAGGGAAACCAAACCATAGAGTGAAGGGATACCAGCTTCTCTTGCAGAGGGCAGATATTTATCTGCAAACAGACCGGTGGTGATTGGCTAGCAGGAGAACACCACACCCACCCAGCTCAATCATTCCACACCTGTGGGGCTGTGCTGCTAGAAACCTTTGTGGTACAAGAGATCCCAGCCAGCACAAACCTTACAGTACCTCTCCCTTAAAGAGGAGCCTCCTGGGGATACAGGTGCATAACACAGTATGTTAAAGGAGAAGTATAGTATACTGTATCTGCTAAATGTGGATATAAAGATTAGGGCAGCATAATTTGTAAAACACAACAGCAATATTAAAATGGTCTGAGTTTTCAATCTTAAACTGTAACAGAGTAGAAGCAAAGTCATGAGTTATTGATTATAGCTAAAAGCAAAGCACGCTAACAATAACTTATTTTGCAGACACAACTTATATATTTATTTCTTTGTACTAAAATTAAATTGAGTTCTTGAAACTTAGACATTGATAGCCTATCCTTAGGTCTCAACCCCAGGATCCCCAGCACAATGAAGGGGCTGAGGCACTCTGGCAAGTGTCATAGGTCCTTCACTTTTCTTTTCAAACTTTTTTTATTAACTTTTTAGAAAAGAAATCCCACAAACAGGAGGCAGTATAGGCTAATTCAGAGCTTTTGATAACTGATATGAGACATAGTATAATGAAAGGATGTGGGATAGGGTAGATAGAAAGTAAAAGGGGGAAGGAAGATTGTAAGTGGCAAATAGGAAAATCAGATGCAAGAAAAAGTTTAGGAGTCTTAAGAACAGTCAAGAGAAAATTATTCTATGGTGCGTCCTAGGAAGAAGTTAAGACACAGAAATATAACTATTAGAGATGAGCGAACATACTCGTCCGAGCTTGATACTCGTTCGAGTATTAGCGTGTTCGAGATGCTCGTTACTCGTGACGAGTACCACGCGATGTTCGAGTTACTTTCACTTTCATCTCTGAGACGTTAGCGCGCTTTTCTGGCCAATAGAAAGACAGGAAAGGCATTACAACTTCCCCCTGCGACGTTCAAGCCCTATACCACCCCCCTGCAGTGAGTGGCTGGCGAGATCAGGTGTCACCCGAGTATATAAATCGGCCCCTCCCGTGGCTCGCCACAGATGCGTTCTGACAGAGATCAGGGACAGTGCTGCTGGTGCCGGAGCTGCTATAGGGAGAGCGTTAGGAGTATTTTAGGCTTCAAGAACCCCAACGGTCCTTCTTAGGGCCACATCTAACCGTCTGCAGTAGTGTGGAGGCTGCTTTTTGCAGTGTTGCACATTTTTTTTTTGTATATCGGCCGTGCAGAGCATTGCGCCCTGCAGTAATTATACATAGTCCAGGGCCAGTAGTGGTGGTGAGGCAGGGACAGAAGACATATTTATTGAATATAGGCAGTGGGCCTTTTCAAAAACATTTGGGAAAAAAAATCTATTTGGGCTGCCTGTGACTGTCCTCAGTGTACTGGGTCTGTGCTGGGGGTAGTTGTCCTCCTAATTCATACGCAGCCAGCTAGGTGTTACAGCAGGCTTGCGCAAAATTATTTCCTGGCTCTGCTGTGCGTTCCGTAAGCGAAGTCAGCCTCCAACCACAGGCCAATAAGCGGCACATTTAATTACAGCGTTCTGTTTCTGCACTACTGGTAATACACCATGCTGAGGGGTAGGGGTAGGCCTAGAGGATGTGGACGCGGGCAAGGACGCGGAGGCCCAAGTCAGGGTTTTGGCACAGGCCGAGCTCCTGATCCAGGTGTATCGCAGCCGACTGCTGCGGGATTAGGAGATAGGCACGTTTCTGGCGTCCCCACATTCATCTCACAATTAATGGGTCCACACGGTAGACCTTTATTAGAAAATGAGCAGTGTGAGCAGGTCCTGTCATGGGTGGCAGAAAGTGCATCCAGCAATCTATCGAACACCCAGAGTTCTGCGCCGTCCACTGCTGCAAGTCTGAATCCTCTGGCTGCTGCTCCTCCTTCCTCCCAGCCTCCTCACTCCATTACAATGACACATTCTGAGGAGCAGGCAGACTCCCAGGAACTGTTCCCGGGCCCCTGCCCAGAAAGGGCAGCAAGGGTTCCGAATCCTCTCCCACTAGAGGAGTTTGTCGTGACCGATGCCCAACCTTTTGAAAGTTCCCGGGGTCCGGGGGATGAGGCTGGGGACTTCCGGCAACTGTCTCAAGACCTTTCAGTGGGTGAGGAGGACAATGACGATGAGACACAGTTGTCTATCAGTGAGGTATTAGTAAGGGCAGTAAGTCCGAGGGAGGAGCGCACAGAGGATTCGGAGGAAGAGCAGCAGGACGATGAGGTGACTGACCCCACCTGGTTTTCTACGCCTACTGAGGACAGGTCTTCAGAGGGGGAGGCAAGGGCAGCAGCAGGGCAGGTTGCAAGAGGCAGTGCGGTGTCCAGGGGTAGAGGCAGGGCCAGACCGAATAATCCACCAACTGTTTCCCAAAGCGCACCCTCGCGCCATGCCACCCTGCAGAGGCCGAGATGCTCAAAGGTCTGGCAGTTTTTCACTGTGAGTGCAGACGACCGACGAACAGTGGTGTGCAAACTGTGTCGCGCCAAGATCAGCCGGGGAGCCACCACCGCCAGCCTCACCACCACCAGCATGCGCAGACATATGATGGCCAAGCACCCCACAAGGTGGGACGAAGGCCGTTCACCGCCTCCGGTTTGCACCGCTGCCTCTCCCCATGTGCCCCAACCTGCCACTGAGATCCAACCCCCCTCTCAGGGCACAAGCACTACCGTCTCCTGGCCTGCACGCACACCCTCACCTCCGCTGTTCCGGCCCCATCCACCAATGTCTGTCCGCGCAACGTCCAGCCGTCGCTAGCGCAAGTGTTGGAGCGCAAGCGCAAGTACGCCGCCACGCACCCGCACGCTCAAGCGTTAAACGTGCACATAGCCAAATTTATCAGCCTGGAGATGCTGCCGTATAGGGTTGTGGAAACGGAGGCTTTCAAAAGTATGATGGCGGCGGCGGCCCCACGCTACTCAGTTCCAAGTCGCCACTACTTTTCCCGATGTGCCGTCCCAGCCCTGCACGACCACGTCTCCCGCAACATTGTACGCACCCTCACCAACGCGGTTACTGCCAAGGTCCACTTAACAACAGACACGTGGACAAGCACAGGCAGGCAGGGCCACTATATCTCCCTGACGGCACATTGGGTGAATTTAGTGGAGGCTGGGACAAAGTCAGAGCCTGGGACCGCTCACGTCCTACCCACCGCCAAAATTGCGGGCCCCAGCTCAGTGGTGGTATCTGCGGCGGTGTATGCTTCCTCCACTAAACCACCCTCCTCCGCAACCTCTGTCTCGCAATCAAGATGTGTCAGCAGCAGCACGTCGGCAGCAGTCGGTGTCGCGCGGCGTGGCAGCACAGCGGTGGGCAAGCGTCAGCAGGCCGTGCTGAAACTACTCAGCTTAGGAGATAAGAGGCACATGGCCCACGAACTGCTGCAGGGTCTGACAGAGCAGACCGACCGCTGGCTTTCGTCGCTGAGCCTCCAACCGGGCATGGTCGTGTGTGACAACGGCCGTAACCTGGTGGCGGCTCTGCAGCTCGGCAGCCTCACGCACGTGCCATGCCTGGCCCATGTCTTTAATTTGGTGGTTCAGCGCTTCCTGAAAAGCTACCCACGCATGTTAGATCTGCTCGGAAAGGTGCGCCGGCTCTGCACACATTTCCGCAAGTCCCACATGGACGCTGCCACCCTGCGCACCCTGCAACATCGGTTTCATCTGCCAGTGCACCGACTGCTGTGCGACGTGCCCACACGGTGGAACTCTACGCTCCACATGTTAGCCAGGCTCTATGAGCAGCGTAGAGCTATAGTGGAATACCAACTCCAACATGGGCGGCGCAGTGGGAGTCAGCCTCCTCAATTCTTTACAGAAGAGTGGGCCTGGTTGGCAGACATCTGCCAGGTCCTTGGAAAGTTTGAGGAGTCTACCCAGATGGTGAGCGGCGATGCTGCAATCATTAGCGTCACCATTCCTCTGCTATGCCTCTTGAGAAGTTCCCTGCAAAGCATAAAGGCAGACGCTTTGCGCTCGGAAACAGAGGCGGGGGAAGACAGTATGTCGCTGGATAGTCAGAGCACCCTCCTGTCTATATCTCAGTGCGTTGAGGAGGAGGAGGAGGAGGGGGAGGAGGATGAGGAGGAGGGGGAAGAGACAGCTTGGCCCACTGCTGAGGGTACCCATGCTGCTTGCCTGTCATCCTTGCAGCGTGTGTGGCCTGAGGAGGAGGAGGAGGATCCTGAAAGTGATCTTCCTAGTGAGGACAGCCATGTGTTGCGTACAGGTACCCTGGCACACATGGCTGACTTCATGTTAGGATGCCTTTCTCGTGACCCTCGCGTTACATGCATTCTGGCCACTACGGATTACTGGGTGTACACACTGCTCGACCCACGGTATAAGGAGAACCTTTCCACTCTCATACCCGAAGAGGAAAGGGGTTCGAGAGTGATGCTATACCACAGGACCCTGGCGGACAAACTGATGGTAAAATTCCCATCCGACAGCGCTAGTGGCCGAAGGCGCAGTTCAGAGGGCCAGGTAGCAGGGGAGGCACAGAGATCAGGCAGCATGTACAGCACAGGCAGGGGAACACTCTCTAAGGCCTTTGACAGCTTTCTGGCTCCCCAGCAAGACTGTGTCACCGCTCCCCAGTCAAGGCTGAGTCGGCGGGAGCACTGTAAAAGGATGGTGAGGGAGTACGTAGCCGATCGCACGACCGTCCTCCGTGATGCCTCTACCCCCTACAACTACTGGGTGTCGAAGCTGGACATGTGGCCTGAACTCGCGCTGTATGCCC
This sequence comes from Eleutherodactylus coqui, assembly GCF_035609145.1. Lineage (NCBI taxonomy): Eukaryota > Metazoa > Chordata > Amphibia > Anura > Eleutherodactylidae > Eleutherodactylus > Eleutherodactylus coqui. Next base: position 158,281,642 of record NC_089843.1, on the reverse strand, counting down.
TGGAGGTGCTTGCTTGTCCTGCGGCTAGCGTCTTGTCAGAGAGGGTGTTTAGTGCGGCTGGGGGAATCATCACAGATAAGCGTACCCGCCTGTCAACCGACAGTGCTGACAGGCTTACACTCATCAAGATGAACAAAGCCTGGATTTCCCCAGACTTCTCTTCTCCACCAGCGGACAGCAGCGATACCCAAACAATACGTAGGCTGCACCCGCGGATGGAAGCATTGTTCTCTATCACCATCAAAAACGTGGACCTTTTAGCTTCATCAATCTGTGTATAATATTCATCCTCCTCCTCCTGCTCCTCCTCCTGAAACCTGACGTAATCACGCCGAACGGGCAATTTTTCTTAGGCCCACAAGGCTCAGTCATATAATTTTTGTAAACAATTTTTATACGTTTCAATGCTCATTAAAGCGTTGAAACTTTCACCTGAACCAATTTTTATTTTAACTGGGCTGTCTCCAGGCCTAGTTACAAATTAAGCCACATTAACCAAAGTGATTAATGGGTTTCACCTGCCCTCTTGGTTGGGCATGGGCAATTTTTCTGACGTACATTAGTACTGTTGGTACACCAATTTTTTTGGGCCCTCGCCTACAGTGTAATCCAATTAACTTTTTGCCCACCTGCATTAAAACTGACGTTACATCAGCTGTGTTGGGCACTGCAATGGGATATATTTATGTACCGCCGGTGGGTTCCAGGGAGCCACCCATGCTGTGGGTCCACAGGGAGTTGTAACTGCATGTGTCTACTTCTAAAGAACCCCAGTCTGACTGGGGCATGCAGTGTGGGCCGAAGCCCACCTGCATTTAATCGGATGTTACCTCAGCTGTGATGGGCACTGCAATGGGATACATTTATGTACAGCCGGTGGGTTCCAGGGAGCCACCCATGCTGTGGGTGCACACGGAATTCCCATTGCGGAGTTGTACCTGCCTGTGACTATTTATAAAAAACCCTGGTCTGACTGGGGCATGCAGACACCTTGACAGAATGAATAGTGTGTGGCACATAGGTTCCCCATTGCTATGCCCACGTGTGCAGCTCCTGATGGCGGTGGCACAGGATTATATTCCTCATTGCTTCTGTACAGCATTGTGGGCTATCGCCCCGCCCCTTTTAAAGAGGGTCGCTGCCTAGCCATGCCAACCCTCTGCAGTGTGTGCCTGCGGTTCCTCCTCATGGCAGACGCACTTATAAATAGACATGAGAGTGGTGTGGCATGAGTGCAGCTGAAGGCTGCGCAGGGACACCTTGGTGTGCGCTGTGGGCACTGCGTCGTGCGGGGGGGGGGGGGGGGTTGGGCAGCATGTATCCCAGGAGAAGTGGCAGCGGAGTGTCATGCAGGCAGTGATTGTGCTTTGTTGGAGGTAGTGTGGTGCTTAGCTAAGGTATGCATTGCTAATGAGGGCTTTTCAGAAGTAAAAGTTGTTGGGAGGGGGGGGGCACTCTTGCCGCTATTGTGGCTTAATAGTGGGACCTGGGAACTTGAGATGCAGCCCAACATGTAGCCCCTCGCCTGCCCTATCCGTTGCTGTGTCGTTCCCATCACTTTCTTGAATTGCCCAGATTTTCACAAATGAAAACCTTAGCGAGCATCGGCGATATACAAAAATGCTCGGGTCGCCCATTAACTTCAATGGGGTTCGTTACTTGAAACGAACCCTCGAGCATCGCGATAATTTCGTCCCGAGTAACGAGCACCCGAGCATTTTGGTGCTCGCTCATCTCTAATAACTATGCTTGCATCTATCAGAGTAACAAAGGTAAAAAATAAATAAACATTACAGGGAAAAATGCACAGTAAGGCCTCGAGCAGACGACCGTTTTTTGCCGAGATTTGCGGATCGCATGTCGAGTGCGCATCTGCAAATCGCGTGCCCGGGGCCGAATAATCGCCCGAAAAATCTGCTGCTAGCAGCGTTTTCGGGGAAAAGGCCCCAATCACAGGAGCGCTGTCCAACCCATTGCAATTCAATGGAGCCGGCAATACAGCCGGCTCCATTGAAAGCAATTGGCTGCCAGTGAGCGCGGGATGAATTTTCGGGAAGGGCTTAAAAATATAAGCCCTACCCTGAAAATCATCCGGAAATGTGTAAAAATAAAAAAAATATAATAACTCACCTTGTCCCTGCAGCCGGAGTTCAGCCGCGGCCGGCCGGCAGTTCTCCTGAACTGCTCTGGATAGTATTCAGCAGGCGGGGATTTAAAATCCCCGCCTGCTGAATGGGCTGCCTCTGATTGGTCACAGCCCTCACCTATTGATTAACAGCTGAGAGCTGCCCCTGATTGGTCCCTGCGCTGAGCCAATCAGAGGCAGCTCTCACTCACCCATTAATGAATTCATGAATGGGTGAGTGAGAGCTGCCTCTGATTGGTGAGGGCTGTGACCAATCAGAGGTAGCCCATTCAGCAGGCGAGGATTTAAAATCCCCGGCTGCTGAATACTACCCAGAGCAGTTCAGGAGAACTGCCGGCCCGCCGCGGCTGAACTCCGGCTGCACGGACAAGGTGAGTATATATATATTATTTTTACACATTTCAGGATGATTTTCAGGGAAGGGCTTATATTTTTAAGCTCTTCCCGAAAATTCATCCCGTGCTCGCCGGCAGCCCATTGCTTTCAATGGAGCCGGCTGTATTGCCGGCTCCATTGAATTCAATGGGCAAACATCATTCTTCTCTGCCACAGCTGTTACAGCTGTGGCAGAGGAGAATGATTTGTGTAGTATATGTCCTCAATGGGGTCGGCGCTGCTGCCGCCGACCCCATTGAGCGCATATAGAGAACACAAGGAATCGCAGATCACAGATAGCCGCGATCTGCGATTTCTTGTCCTATAACTTATCGGACAAGCACATAACAAGCGCCCATGTGTCCGATACCATTGCAAAGTAATGGTTCTATAAAATCGCAGATCACATGCGAATGCGAAAAATCGCCCGTCTGACCGAGGCCTAAAACAACAGATAAACTGGTAGAAGAGCTACTGTCAGTAATAGGATGCATAGCTAAAATTGAAAAGTCAGTATATCACAAAATCTAATATCTGAGCATGATAAAAATGAGAAAAGTACATAAAAGAGAACAGGAACAGTCATAATGTCTCTAGCTAATATTGTTGCTGGAGCAAGTGGACCATAGGGCTTCAAATTTGGGAAGCTTATCTTCTATAATACTAACCATTATTTCGAATTGCTAAATTCTTCAGATTTTAGCCATGGTTCTTGGAAATGGGATACTAACAGATTTCTAGCTAATGGCTATTGTACATTTAGCAAGTAAATTAACCCACTGACAGGGCTAAATCCGCGCGAAGAAAAATGGATCAGAAAGACATGGATTTTGATGCAGTTTTCAGATGCAGAATTCATGTGGAAAATTAATAATAGCCCAAATAAATCTGTTAATATAGTTTTGCATTTGGGAGAGGAATTTAATGGGACCTCCAATGGGAAGTGCTCTGAATACATACAATAGTTTGAAGAGTACTAGCCCGGGTACCCAATACAGAATGCGTGCAATAGAAAATGTGACATTTTAAGTAAGAAAAGATGATATTAGAATGTACACATAAATACGTCAAAGTACACCTACGCTGATTAATGCTATGTTAATGTATTAGCTATAAATTATACTGCTGAGGTAAAACAAAAGCTGCTCTGTGATTGGTTGCTATGGGCAACAGTTTTCAATCCTCAGTGCTGAGGTAAAACAAAAGCTGCTCTGTGATTGGTTGCTATGGGCAACAGTATTTAATCCTCTTAGTGCTGAGGTAAAATGAAACCTGCTCTGTGATTAATTACTGTGGGCAACAAAAACATATTTTTATTGTTTGTTAATTTCCTGTTAGACAGTGTTGATAAATGAGGGCTGCTGTTCATAAATTTGCTCCTCATACTCCTGTCTGGGGACATATCATTTTCTGAAACACAAATTTTCAACGCTCAGTATGACAGTTCTAGTGGGAATTACTTGTTGGAAATAACCAGGAATACTGAATCGCGTACATAGAATCCATTGGTGCAAGCAAATTTGCCAAAACAACCAGATTTCTGAATTTTTTTAGCTTATAACCTTCCCTGGGTCGAGATTATACTGTGTGCTAAATTTCATGTCAATCGGTCGTACAGTTTGTGCGTGATGCTCCAACAAACAAACAGACATTGACAAATATATAGAAGATGGACATATGAGTGGTTAAGGGTCCAATTAGACAAGTCTATTTCTCATTTGAAAGAGCGCATAATGTCAGAGTTCGCTCTGGCAGCCTGTTTATAGAGGCAGATATATTGTTGATGTATTTAAATGAGAAATTGTTCAGTCCTTCTCATTCGCTGTATTAGTGAATGAGAATGACTACACTATCGCTATAAAATTTGAACAAAAAATTGACTGTGTTTAGACTAAACGATTGTGATTCACCTTCTCTCATGTAAAATGACTTGACAATGGCAATCATCCTAACTAAGAAATATAATACCTAACCTAATTAGTAAGTATTGCACTTACTAATAGTTTCTTAATGTGGATAATTTTTGTTAAATAATTGCAGGCACCTCGATAGGAAATATGGGAGGTTTTCCAAATAAAGCTAAAGTTTAAAGAATAGAGATGAGCGAGCACCAAAATGCTCGGGTGCTCGTTACTCGGGACGAACTTTTCGCGATGCTCGAGGGTTCGTTTCGAGTAACGAACCCCATTGAAGTCAATGGGCGACCAGAGCATTTTTGTATTTCGCCGATGCTCGCTAAGGTTTCCTTGTGTGAAAATCTGGGCAATTCAAGAAAGTGATGGGAACGACACAGCAACGGATAGGGCAGGCGAGGGGCTACATGTTGGGCTGCATCTCAAGTTCACAGGTCCCACTATTAAGCCACAATAGCGGCAAGAGTGCCCCACCCCCCTCCCAACAACTTTTACTTCTGAAAAGCCCTCATTAGCATGGCATACCTTAGCTAAGCACCACACTACCTCCAACAAAGCACAATCACTGCCTGCATGACACTCCACTGCCACTTCTCCTGGCTTACATGCTGCCCAACCGCCCCCCCTCCCCCCCAGAGCGCACACCAAAGTGTCCCTGCGCAGCCTTCAGCTGCCCTCATGCCACACCACCCTCATGTCTATTTAGAAGTGCGTCTGCCATGAGAAGGAACCGCAGGCACACACTGCAGAGGGTTGGCACGGCTAGGCAGCGACCCTCTTTAAAAGGGGCGGGGCGATAGCCCACAATGCTGTACAGAAGCAATGAGAAATAGAATCCTGTGCCACCGCCATCAGGAGCTGCACACGTGGGCATAGCAATGGGGAACCTATGTGCCACACACTATTCATTCTGTCAAGGTGTCTCTGCATGCCCCAGTCAGACCGGGCTTTTTAATTCATAGACACAGGCATGTCCAACTCCCTATTGTGAAGTCCCTGTCGACCGACAGCATGGATGGCTCCCTGGAACCCACCGGCGATACACAAAAATATCCCATTGCATTGCCCAACACAGCTGAGGTAGTAATGTCGTGCTTAATGCAGGTGGGCTTCGGCCCACACTGCATGCCCCAGTCAGACTAGGGTTCTTTACAAGTGGACACATGTAGGTTAAACTCCGTGTGCACCTACAGCATGGGTGGCTCCCTGGAACCCACCGGCGATACACAAAAATATCCCATTGGATTGCCCAACACAGCTGAGGTAGTAATGTCGTGCTTAATGCAGGTGGGTTTCGGCCCACACTGCATGCCCCAGTCAGACTAGGGTTCTTTACAAGTGGACACATGTAGGTTAAACTCCGTGTGCACCTACAGCATGGGTGGCTCCCTGGAACCCACCGGCGATACACAAAAATATCCCATTGCATTGCCCAACACAGCTGAGGTAGTAATGTCGTGCTTAATGCAGGTGGGCTTCGGCCCACACTGCATGCCCCAGTCAGACTGGGGTTCTTTACAAGTGGAAACAGATGCATTTATAATTCCCTGTGGACCCACAGCATGGGTGGGTGCCAGGAAGCCACCGGCGGTACATAGAAATATCCCATTGCATTGCCCAACACAGCTGAGGTAGTAATGTCGTGCTTAATGCAGGTGGGCTTCGGCCCACACTGCATGCCCCAGTCAGACTGGGGTTCTTTACAAGTGGAAACAGATGCATTTATAATTCCCTGTGGACCCACAGCATGGGTGGCTCCCTGGTACCCACCGGCGGTACATAAAAATATCCCATTGCATTGCCCAACACAGCGGATGTAACGTCAGCTGTAATGCAGGTGGGCTAAAAATTCATTTGATTACACTGTAGGCGAGGGCCCACAAAAATTGCTGTATCAACAGTACTAATGTACATCCAAAAAATTGGCCATGGCCAACCAAGAGGGCAGGTGAAACCCATTAATCGCTTTGGTTAATGTGGCTTAAGTGGTAACTAGGCCTGGAGGCAGCCCAGTTTAACGAAAAATTGGTTCAAGTTAAAGTTTCAACGCTTTTAAGAGCATTGAAACATATAAAAATTGTTTCGAAAAATTAGATGAGTGAGCCTTGGGGCCCTAAGAAAAATTGCCCGTTCAGCGTGATTACGTGAGGTTTCAGGAGGAGGAGGAGGAATATTAGACACAGATTGATGAAGCAGAAATGTCCCCGTTTTGGATGGTGAGAGAGAACGTAGCTTCCATCCGCGGATGCAGCCTACGTATTGCTTACGTATCGCTGCTGTCCGCTGGTGGAGAAGAGAAGTCTGGGGAAATCCAGGCTTTGTTCATCTTGATGAGTGTTAGCCTGTCGGCACTGTCGGTTGACAGGCGGGTACGCTTATCTGTGATGATTCCCCCAGCCGCACTAAACACCCTTTCCGACAAGACGCTAGCCGCAGGACAAGCAAGCACCTCCAGGGCATACAGCACTAGTTCAGGCCACGTGTCCAGCTTCGACACCCAGTAGTTGTAGGGGGCAGAGGCGTCACGGAGGACGGTCGTGCGATCGGCTACGTACTCCCTCACCATCCTTTTACAGTGCTCCCGCCGACTCAGCCTTGACTGGGGAGCGGTGACACAGTCTTGCTGGGGAGCCATAAAGCTGTCCAGGCCCTTAAAGACTGTTGCACTGCCTGGGCTGTACATGCTGCTCGATCTACGCACCTCCCCTGCTACCTGGCCCTCGGAACTGCGCCTTCTGCCACTACCGCTGTCGGATGGGAATTTTACCATCAGCTTGTCCGCCAGGGTCCTGTGGTATAGCAACACTCTCGAACCCCTTTCCTCTTCGGGAATGAGAGTGGGAAGGTTCTCCTTATAGCGTGGGTCGAGCAGTGTGTACACCCAGTAATCCGTAGTGGCCAGAATGCGTGTAATGCGAGGGTCACGAGAAAGGCATCCTAACATGAAGTCAGCCATGTGTGCCAGGGTACCTGTACGCAACACATGGCTGTCCGCAGTAGGAAGATCACTTTCAGGATCCTCCTCCTCCTCCTCCTCCTCCTCCTCAGGCCATACATGCTGAAATGATGACAGGCAAGCAGCATGGGTACCGTCAGCAGTGGGCCAAGCTGTCCCCCTCCTCCTCATCCTCCTCATGCTCCTCCTCCTCCTCCTGAACGCGCTGAGATATAGACAGGAGGGTGCTCTGACTATCCAGCGACATACTGTCTTCCCCCGGCTCTGTTTCCGAGTGCAAAGCGGCTGCCTTTATGGTTTGCAGGGAACTTCTCAAGATGCATAGCAGAGGAATGGTGACGCTAATGATTGCAGCATCGCCGCTCACCACCTGGGTAGACTGCTCAAAGTTTCGAAGGACCTGGCAGATGTCTGCCAACCAGGCCCACTCTTCTGAAAAGAATTGAGGAGGCTGACTCCCACTGCGCCGCCCATGTTGGAGTTGGTATTCCACTATAGCTCTACGCGGCTCATAGAGCCTAGCCAACATGTGGAGCGTAGAGTTCCACCGTGTGGGCACGTCGCACAGCAGTCGGTGCACTGGCAGATTAAACTGATGTTGCAGGGTGCGCAGGGTGGCAGCGTCCGTGTGGGACTTGCGGAAATATGCGCAGAGCCGGCGCACCTTTACGAGCAGGTCTGACAAGCGTGGGTAGCTTTTCAGAAAGCGCTGAACCACCAAATTAAAGACGTGGGCCAGGCATGGCACGTGCGTGAGGCTGCCGAGCTGCAGAGCCGCCACCAGGTTACGGCCGTTGTCACACACGACCATGCCCGGTTGGAGGCTCAGCGGCGCAAGCCAACGGTCGGTCTGCTCTGTCAGACCCTGCAGCAGTTCGTGGGCCGTGTGCCTCCTATCTCCTAAGCTGAGTAGTTTCAGCACGGCCTGCTGACGCTTGCCCACCGCTGTGCTGCCACGCCGCGCGACACCGACTGCTGGCGACGTCCTGCTGCTGCTGACACATCTAGATTGCGGGACAGAGGTTGAGGAGGAGGAGGAGGAGGAGGGTGCTTTAGTGGAATGAGCATACACCGCCGAACATACCACCACCGAGCTGGGGCCCGCAATTCTGGGGGTGGGTAGGACGTGAGCGGTCCCAGGCTCTGACTCTGTCCCAGCCTCCACTAAATTCACCCAATGTGCCGTCAGGGAGATGTAGTAGCCCTGCCCGCCTGTGCTTGTCCACGTGTCCGTAGTTAAGTGGACCGTGCCACTAACCGCATTGGTGAGGGCGCGTACAATGTTGCGGGAGACGTGGTCGTGCAGGGCTGGGACGGCACATCGGGAAAAGTAGTGGCGACTGGGAACTGAGTAGCGCGGGGCCGCCGCCGCCATCATAGCTTTGAAGGACTCCGTTTCCACAACCCTATACGGCAGCATCTCAAGGCTGATAAATTTGGCTATGTGGACGGTTAACGATTGAGCGTGCGGGTGCGTGGTGGCGTACTTGCGCTTGCGCTCCAACACTTGCGCTAGCGACGGCTGGACTGTGCGGTGCGAGACATTGGTGGATGGGGCCGAGGACAGCGGAGGTGAGGGTGTGGGTGCAGGCCATGAGACGGTTGTGCCTGTGTCCTGAGAGGGAGGTTGGATCTCAGTGGCAGGTTGGGGCACAGGGGGAGAGGCAGCGGTGCAAACCGGAGGCGGTGAACGGCCTTCGTCCCACCTTGTGGGGTGCTTGGCCATCATATGTCTGCGCATGGTGGTGGTGGTGAGGCTGTTGGTGGTGGCTCCCCGGCTGATCTTGGCGCGACAAAGGTTGCACACCATTGTTCGTCGGTCGTCAGGCGTCTCGGTGAAAAACTGCCAGACCTTAGAGCAACTCGGCCTCTGCAGGGTGGCATGGCGCGAGGGTGCGCTTTGGGAAATAGTTGGTGGATTATTCGGTCTGGCCCTGCCTCTACCCCTGGCCACCGCACTGCCTCTTGCAACCTGCCCTGCTGCTGCCCGTGCCTCCCCCTCTGAAGACCTGTCCTGCGTAGGCGTTGCACACCAGGTGGGGTCAGTCACCTCATCGTCCTGCTGCTCTTCCTCCGAATCCTCTGTGCGCTCCTCCCTTGGACTTACTGCCCTTACTACTACCTCACTGCAAGACAACTGTGTCTCATCGTCATCGTCCTCCTCACCCACTGAAAGGTCTTGAGACAGTTGCCGGAAGTCCCCAGCCTCATCCCCCGGACCCCGGGAACTTTCCAATGGTTGTGCATCAGTGACGATAAACTCCTCTGGTGGGAGAGGAACCACTGCTGCCCAATCTGAGCAGGGGCCCGAGAACAGTCCCTGGGAGTCTTCCCGCTCCTGAGCATGTGTCATTGTAGTGGAGTGAGGAGGCTGGGAGGAAGGAGGAGCAGCAGACAGAGGATTCGGATTTGCAGCACTGGACGGCGCAGAACTCTGGGTGGATGATAGCTTGCTCGAAGCACTTTCTGCCATCCACGACAGGACCTGCTCACACTGCTCATTTTCTAATAAAGGTCTCCCGCGTGGACCCATTAATTGGGCGATGAATGTGGGGACGCCAGAAACGTGCCTCTCTCCTAATCGCGCAGCAGTCGGCTGCGACACACCTGGATCAGGAGCTCGGCCTGTGTCCACACCCTCACTTGGCCCTCCGCGTCCTCGACCGCGTCCACGTCCTCTAGGCCTACCCCTACCCCTCAGCATGCTGTATTACCAGTGATTTGATTTCCCAGGCAGGAAAGAAATTGGCGCAAGGCTGCACTCAACCGTAGCTGGTTGCGTCTGATTTTTTTACGTTCTCCACGCAGCACACACGTACCCAGAGCCCTTAGGACTGACAGAGGCAGGGCAAATATACTTTTTTCCCTTTTGTTTAAAAGGATAGGCCCACTGTGCCTATTCAATGACTAATAACTGTGTTGTGGCCCTGCCTACACAATTCTGTGCCTGTAGTATCAATGCAGGGTGCAATGCTCTGCACCGCCGATTTTGAGAAAAAAAAAAAAAGCAACACAGCTAACAGCAGCCTGCACAGTACTCCACACAGTTAAATGTGGCCCTAGAAAGGACCGTTGAGGTTCTTGAAGGCTACACTCAATCCTAACACTCTCCCTGCCTAAGCACCACTTCTGTCCCTAATGCCGGCTGCAATGCTCTGCACTGCCGATTTTGAGAAGAAAAAAAAATTCTCCACTGCTAACAGCAGCCTGCACACACGTAGATGTGGCCCTAAGAAGGACCGTTGGGGTTCTTGAAGCCTACACTCACTACAAATACTCTCCCTACAGCAACTCCAATAGAACAGCACTTTCCCTCAGCTAACTCACAGGGCATCTGAGGCGAGCCGCGGGAGGGGCCGACTTTTATACTCGGGTGACATCTGATCGCCCCAGCCACTCACAGCAGGGGGGTGGTATAGGGCTTGAACGTCACAGGGGAAAGTTGTAATGCCTTTCCTGTCTTTCAATTGGCCAGAAAAGCGCGCTAACGTCTCAGAGAGGAAAGTGAAAGTAACCCGAACACCGCGTGGTGCTCGTTACGAGTAACGAGCATCCCGAACACGCTAATATTCGCCCGAGCATCAAGCTCGGACGAGTGCGTTCGCTCATCTCTATTAAAGAACAAAAATATATCAGTTTTTCCATATGAGGCCTCGGTCAGACGGGCGTTTTTTCGTGCGATTTGCGCATGCGATCTGCGCATAAATAGAACCATTGCTTCGCAATGACATCGGACACGTGGCCGCTTTTTATGCGGATGTCCGATAAATTATAGGACACGAGGAATCGCAGATCGCGCCTATCTGCGATCTGCGATTCCTTGTGTTCTATTATATGCGCTCAATGGGGCTGGCGGCAGCAGCGCCGACCCCATTGAGAACATATACTACAAAGATCATTCTCCTCTGCCACAGCTGTAACAGCTGTGGCAGAGAAGAACGATGTTCGCCCATTGAATTCAATGGAGCCGGCATACATATTTTGTATTGCACGCATTCTGTATTGGGTACCCGGGCTAGTACTCTTCAAACTATTGTATGTATTCAGTGCACTTCCCATTGGAGGTCCCATTAAATTCCTCTCCCAAATGCAAAACTATATTAACAGATTTATGAATGGGTGAGTGAGAGCTGCCTCTGATTGGTGAGGGCTGTGACCAATCAGAGGCAGCCCATGCGGGGATTTTAAATCCCCGTCTGCTGAATACTACACAGAGCAGTTCAGGAGAACTGCCGGCCGGCCGCGGCTGAACTCCGGCTGCAGGGACAAGGTGAGTATATATATATATATATATTTTTTTTTTTTTTACACATTCCCGGATGATTTTCAGGGAAGGGCTTATATTTTTAAGCCTTTCCCAAAAATTCATCCCGCGCTCGCCGGCAGCCCATTGCTTTCAATGGAGCCGGCTGTATTGCCACCTCCATTGAATTCAATGGGCGAACATCATTCTTCTCTGAGGAGAATGATCTTTGTAGTATATGTTTTCAATGGGGTCGGTGCTGCTGCCGCCGGCCCCATTGAGCGCATATATTAAAACACAAGGAATCGCAGATCGCAGATAGGCGCGATCTGCGATTCCTCGTGTCTGACGGCCGTTTTGCTGCGACAATAAACGCGGCTAGGTGCAGATTTTTCTGGCGATTTTTCGGCCCCGGTCACGCGATTTGCGGATGTGCATCCGTCATGCGATCCGCAAATCGCGGCAAAAAACGGTCGTCTGACCGAGGCCTTAGAGGGAAAGCCAGTCTTGATTTAGAAGAGTTCACTGCAAGAACTAAGGGTACTTTTACACAGAACGATTTATCGTCTGCACAAGCGAACAATAGCAGAGTTCGCTGAGGAAGCCTGTTTACACAGGCAGATAAATTGTTTGCTCACTCGCTCGTAAATTGTTCAGTCGTTCACATTCGCTGTACTGGTAAATGTGAATGACCGAACAATTTGTATTTAAACCGAATAATTAGCGAATAAGCCAACAATAATTTTCATGCCTGTATGAAATAAACGATGAACGATAAGCAAACAAGTTATTGTTCATATTTCGATCGTTGGCCGTGTTTACACTGAACGATTATTGTTGACATTTGAATGATCCAACGATTTTCGAATGAGAACCATTTCGTGTAAACACCCCTTGAGAGAGATTGAGGCTGCATGCACACAGGTGGGTCAGATTCCACATGCGGGAGCCCACAGTGGAATCTGACCCTATGCCCAGTCGGCACCTGCACATACCTGCATTTTTTTCTTCCCTTCTGTACTGCGATTGGTTTGCACGGCTTGCCATCAGACATGCGTAGTACAAAATTTTTCTTTTAAACTCCTGCTTTTCCTGCAGAATCCATGGCCCAGCTGCGCTTTGGACGACTTCCATTGACTTAAAATGGAGCAAGCTGCGATTTTTCATCCTCGAGCAAAAACCACAATTTGTCTCCGTTCGTGTGCATGAAGAATCATTTTTCCATGGCATGTTATGTAGGGTTATTGCTGCAGAATCCGGAGGCAAAATTCCGCCCATGTGCATCAGGCCTAAAAGTAGATTGGGTAAAAAGACAAATGGTTTAGTAATAAAAAGTAAAATATTATCTGTGTATATACCAAATTTGATCATAACCTTCATTTCTCCATAGCTACAATGACTTGCTGGTGTGTACTCCCATGCCGGATACTGCAACTCATTCGATTCAACTAGAATGGACTTTGCTGCAGGTCCTGTTATTATGTTAATGAGGTGCTGTCCCAGAGGTGAGACTGTAACTGACCAATCATTGATGGAGCCCAATCTAAGATAGACCATTAGTGTTAAAGGATATAGACATGTTTGTACTGAAATGTTTTTTATTGCTCATTTGCTTGATAGGGGCCCATATTGATACCGGTGAGCATGCTCTGTTGTATCTAATGAGATAAATAAGAGGTCCACTGTGACTCATCCAAAGGCAACTCCATTAAAGTTATGCACCGCTACCATAGTTTAACATGCAATGTGAAGCAAATGGGTGAATTAAATATGATTGTAACAAATTTCTGACAGGTGACAAATAGAAGTTGACTGGGGCATAATCAGAGCGGTCACACAATGCTGTACTTAATAACTCGTAAGTCATACAAAACCTAAAACATAAAAATGTAAATCTTGTATTATGTCTTGAGGCCTTAGCTCATTTTATATCTCCTTTCTCTGCAGTGACAGGCGAGAAAGGTGATAATATTAATGTGCTATGCTTCACAATGCTAAAATATGCTCAATTGAAAGGAGAAAAGATGGAAGTGTGCATTCAAAGACCAGAGAAATGTTAAAGCTGATAAGCTTTCATAGACAATTAAAGTCTATTAACATTTAGCAATGACCTAATTTTAATCTTCATAATACAGAGAAAATTGCCTCTTCATATTTGTGAATTTTCTGAAAATAAATGAATTTGAAGATTAATACGCTAATCCTTACTTAAAGATAAGCGGTTCTGCAGTCAAGATATCAGGATGCATTACACACAGAGGCTGCTTTTATTTGCTGATTAAACTACATGAAAGAACCAGGAGTTCTGACCTGCAGGAAGAAAATGATATAAAGGATGCTGCAATACAATTTCCTCAGCTTGTACTTTTTAGAACATGTTAGGTATTGGCAACAGAGCACACATAGACAGATAGCACATATGCAGCCCATACATCCTTCCAATATTATTATAGGCAAGGGGAGGGGCACAATACAAGTTATAGGCAGGTATACACAAAATGCTGCAAAGTAAGAATGACTTCCAAAATAGAAGTAAGTTTTTGGTCACTTAACAAAATGCAAAGTGAATGAACAAAAGAGAAATCTAAATCAATATTTGCTATGACTGCTCTATGCCTTCTGTGAAAGTATCGCAATGGCCTGCGTTACATTTTTTACAGTTTAGTCCGAAGCTCATGAAAGCGGTGTACACTAGACAGGATTTGTTAGTGGGAGCTTGAGTGTTGCCTGTAGAATATATTTATTCCTTCTATCCAAATTCCTTAGGCTCCTTTCACATCTGCATTGGGGGTCCATTTTCTGCTCTGTTTGGGGAGCAGAAAAGGGAAATTTCCTGGCTGAACGCATCCATCGTATGACGGAACTGAATAGCAGCAAACCAACCCCATTAACTATAATAGGGTCCCTTTGGTTTACACTCAGCTGCCCATCATTTTACCAGAAGAAAAAGCAGTGCAGTGCTATTTCTTCCGGTATTTTCTGCTAAATTCACGACAGAACCTCTGAATGGAGGTTCCAGCACTAATGTGAAGCCGGCCTTAGTCTTATCAATGTGGTTAATGTATGCACACGTCACATTCATCAAGTATTAAACTTTTATAATGATTTGCTACTTTTCTACTGCAATGAAGTATACCTTAGGGTGCTATCCCCTATGATTTGGACCACTACACATTTCTTTGTTCTATATTTTTGCAATAAAAACTCCTGTGAATAAGCTACGACCTGCAGAACAACTCTGCAACAAGACCTAATCGCTACATGTTGTGTTCTTCTCCAGTGCACCACACAGCAAATTGGGCATACCTAGTTGATGAGTCTTTGATACCCCTTGACTTTATTCAAAATTAAGGGATTACTCCAACACCTTCATAGTAGCATCAATTCTTTCAGGTACACTTGCACACAGTTTTTGAAAAACTCGTCAGGGCATTTTTTCCAAACATCCTGGAGAAGTAACATTAAATTTTCTGTGGATGTAGCCTTGCTCGAATGCTTTTGTCTTTTCATGTAATTCCAGACTGAATTGATCTCTGGAACCATATCATGACTTCCAGGACTCCCTATTCTTCTTTACATTGAAGATACATTAATTATATTGACTTTATGTTTGTGGTTGTTGTCCTGCTGTAGAATGAGTTTGGAGCCAATCAGACATCTGTGTTTGACGAAAATTCTTACTTTGCAGTGTTTTTCCATACCTGCCTAAAACCTTTACACAGTACTGTATATCTTAAAAAAAATACAGGGCTAGCTGTTGTCTACTAGTACGTTACTGAAATGAGAATAGTCTAATTAATCATCCAGGGTTATTGTATACCTATTGCTGCAATCGTTACCCCTGAATTAAAATATACATTTTATGAGAAAACACAATATTTACAACAAAAAATTAAAAAGATATATACAGGATTGATACACTGTAATTCTAATACTTAAAGTTAGGGAATTGTCCCAGTTTGCTCACAATACATAGAGGTTATTTTCATCCAATATGATCTGATCTTATCTTCCAGGTCCATGGTGAGCATTAGGGCCAGCATTTGGGGGTATAAGGGGGAGGAGTCTGAGCAATTGTCCAGGGCCCCTATCACCAAAGGGCGCCTCTCTCTTTTGGCAGCGCCACTATTACTGTTAGGCTGCAACCCAGAGTGATTTGGCAGCTACGTAGCAGCTGAAAAGCAGACACATAAGGAGCTTTCTGTTAGTAGGAGCTGGGTGGCAGGCTGAGATTGCAAACTCCCTGGCCTATCCTCTACCTATCTGCACCACTGCCAAAAATCATGTTGATAGCAGGTGCTCCACCTCCTCCACCCCTGCTGCATGTCTTGGTCCCACCCCTTCAAACCCGTTCAGCATCAGAGCTCAGGAGACGGATGCAGGGGCTTAAGAGGCAATGGCAGGTCAGAGAAGCCAAAGGTCAAGGAGGAGACTCAAAGAGCCAGAGAGGACCATACTCAGTGGTGCCAGATTAGCCTGCCAAGATGGGAAGGTGCACAGCTGTCTGCTGTCAGGTTTTCATTGGCAGGTATGTGCAACCTTGCAGGTAGATAGACTTGACAAGTGAACACAGCAGGCTGGTTTGTGGTCTAAATAATTTTTTAAAACTATACTGGTCTTGCCAGGATCTGGGGCATCGAGTTCTAAAAACTGGGAAATGCTACCCTTAAGGATGGTGAGACACAAGCATACTATGCCCAGATTTATACATCAGTAATATGGCTGAGTGTCCCAACCTGAGTGCAGATATCCTAACCTGAACACCAAGCATAATAGATTCTTACAATGCCTGAAGTTTACATCAAAAGAGCTACAATCAGGGCAGGACACTTGTCCATATTTTGGGCCACATAAATGCATCCATAAGGGTGCATTCACATGAGCGCGTGTGTGTGCATACATAGGTGCGCACAAAACTGGCGCACCCACATACGTGCACAAACACGCATGAATGCCGGTCCGTGCAGCATTGCTTTTAATGGAGCCATGGCTGCTGCCGGCGGACTCATTGACAACAATAGGATACTGGCAACCCTGCAGTGATTTTCAGGGAATGACTTTAAGTATATAAGCCCTTTCCTGAAAATCATTACTATCTGGTGTAAAAAATAAAAAAATATATATAATCACCCCTCCGCCACTGCTGGGGCTCAGGCGCGTCTAGCCGCTTGGGTCCCGTCACTGTAATGAAGTTCTTTCACCTGCTGAAAGGGCTGCGTTGGATTGGCTGAGTGTTCAGCCAATCACAGGCAGTGCTAGCCATTCATTGAATTCATTGAAAGAACTTCATTACAGTGCAGGGACCCAAGCGGCTAGACATACCTGAGCCCCGGCAACGACAGGGAGGGGGGGGGGGGGTGAGTGTTTATTTTTTATACCTGCTAGGGATGATTTTCAGGGAAGGATTTATATTTAAAGCACTTCCCTGAAAATCACTGCAGGGGTTGCCAGCAGACCATTGCCTTCAATGGGGCCACGGCCCCATTGAAAGCAATGCTGCATGGACCTGCATTCACACGTGTTTGTGCACTTAAGTGGGCGCGCTGTCTTTTTGCGCACCTATGTACGCACCAGCACATGCTTGTGTGAAAAAGCTTTAATACAGTTGTGTGGTCTGCATTCACACACAGTGGATTTGATGCAAATTTTTTGCAGTAGAAAAACCTGCACAATTTGTGCGTTTTTTGATGCAGATCTGCAGCAGATTTCACAATTTAATGGAAGAGGTACTGTGTGCTGCATATCTACGTCAAAATCCACACCAACGGTGCAGATTTTGGTGTGCTATTTTTCTGCCAAAAAGTTCCACTAATGCTGCTACATTTAAACACACCCAAGGCTGCCTTTACACAGACCATAAATGCTACAGAATTTCAACAGCGGATTTTGCTGTGGATTTTCTGCAGCATTTCCAGTACACCCCAATGCTATTCTACGTTTTATCTCTAGCATAGATTCTCAGACCTGGTCAATTTTTGCACCAAGGAGGATGAAGTCTTTCACATATTCTATGACCTCATTGTCGATTTTGATTTGAATTTGGCCATTTTTTGCAGTTCTCATAATTTTAGTCTTCTTTAAATTCAGATAGAGGTCATTTTTTCACTTTTAACCCTTTCCAATCTACTGTCTGACGTCTGAAGACATTATGATTTAAGGCTGTACAGCTCCGATGTTGATAGACATCCGTCGGGGTTCTCTTACTGTATATTGCCAGCCTCTGTGCTGTCGGAGCCTATCCAACGTGTCACCTTATGCAGTACTGGCTTTATCCCGCATATGGCGCAGAAAAAGAGTAAGCCCCCTAGGAAAACCAGGATACAAATTGGATTGGAACGGGTTAATCTTACATATTAGCTGCTTCTGTTTCTGCAAGCAGAGTTGTGTCATCCGTATAACGGAGATTGTTGATGTTTTTCACCCCGATTTCCAATTAGTCTAGGTCGATTTTACGCATGATCACTTCCGCATATAGGTTAAACAAGAAGGGGGAGAGGATGCGGCCCTATAAGACGCCTTTGCTGATCCCATGCCTATATATAATGCAGATTTCTGCTGTGGCTCAACCCTTGAAATAAAAGGCGTAAAACCCCCCAGCAGATTCGCAACAAACGCACCCACCGATAGCAACCAATTCTTTCTATACATAAAATATTCATGTCCCAACATCTTTTCAATGTAATCAATAGAGTCATTCAGAGGATGTATAAAAAAGGCTGTGAGACAACTGGGTTTTATAATATAATGATAACTCTGAGTCACATTGGTACTATAATCCAATTGGTTGAACCTGCATGCATATACCGTACTGGTGCGACTGATATTTAACCCCTTCCCAACACATGCCTTACATGTATGACACAGCAGGACAGTAATTCCTAGATTACACCATGCATGTACGGTTATCAAGGGGCTCAGAAGCAGATTATGTCTGTAACTGACAGCTGCGGTCCCACTGCTGTAATGGAGTTTTGGCAGTCCTGTAATCTTATTGACCTTCTAGTTTTGTTCCAGAATGTTTGGGACTTTGTAATAAGTTAATCTTGTATTTCCTTTCTTTGCTATGACAGGTAAAAAAGGTGATAATATTAATGTGCTATGCTTCACAATGTTAAAATTTGCTCAATTGAAAGAAGAAAAGATGGAAGTGTGTATTCAAAGACCAGAGAAATGTTAAAGCTGATAAGATTTCATAGACAACCAAAGTCAATTAACATTGACCGTGGGACTTTGTAATGAGTTTTGGACTGATCTTATACTGGACTCACATAAATATAACCCCCTGTTGCCGCTTGTATTGTTGGAGGCCTTTTCTTCCACATAGGTTTTATTACTAGAGATGAGCGAGCACCAAAATGCTCGGGTGCTCGTTACTCGAGATGAACTTTTCGCGATGCTCGAGGGTTCGTTTCCACTAACGAACCCCATTGAAGTCAATGGGTGACTCGAGCATTTTTGTATATCGCCGATGCTCGCTAAGGTTTTCATTTGTGAAAATCTGGGCAATTCAAGAAAGTGATGGGAACGACACAGAAACGGATAGGGCAGGCGAGGGGCTACATGTTGGGCTGCATCTCAAGTTCCCAGGTCCCACTATTAAGCCACAATAGCGGCAAGAGTGGGCCCCCCCCCCTCCCAACAATTTTAACTTCTGAAAAACCCTCATTAGCAAGGCATACCTTAGCTAAGCACCACACTACCTCCAACAAAGCACAATCACTGCCTGCATGACACTCCGCTGTCACTTCTCCTGGGTTAACATGCTGCCCAACCCCCCCGCACGACCCAGTGTCCACAGCGCACACCAAAGTGTCCCTGCGCAGCCTTCAGCTGCACTCATGCCACACGCTGGCCTCATAGCCACACCACCCTCATGTCTATTTATAAGTGCGTCTGCCATGAGGAGGAACCGCAGGCACACACTGCAGAGGGTTGGCAGCGACCCTCTTTAAAAGGGGCGGGGCGATAGCCCACAATGCTGTACAGAAGCAATGAGAAATCCAATCCTGTGCCACCTCCATCAGGAGCTGCACACGTGGGCAGTGCAATGGGGAACCCATGTGCAACACACTATTCATTCTGTCAAGGTGTCTGCATGCCCCAGTCAGACCGGGGTTTTTTATAAATAGTTACAGGCAGGTACAACTCCGCAATGGGAATTCCGTGTGCACCCACAGCATTGGTGGCTCCCTGGAACCCACCGGCGGTACATAAATATATCCCATTGCATTGCCCATCACAGCTGAGGTAACGTCAGGTTTAATGCAGGTAGGCTTCGGCCCACACTGCATGCCCCTGTCAGACTGGGGTTCTTTAGAAGTAGACACATGCAGTTACAACTCCGTGTGGACCGACAGCATGGGTGGGTCCCAGGAAGCCACCGGCGGTACATAAATATATCCCATTGCATTACCCATCACAGCTGAG
Source organism: Eleutherodactylus coqui (assembly GCF_035609145.1). Lineage (NCBI taxonomy): Eukaryota > Metazoa > Chordata > Amphibia > Anura > Eleutherodactylidae > Eleutherodactylus > Eleutherodactylus coqui. The sequence continues at coordinate 158,261,582 of NC_089843.1, read as the reverse complement.
GTAACGTCAGGTTTAATGCAGGTGGGCTTCGGCCCACACTGCATGCCCCAGTCAGACTGGGGTTCTTTAGAAGTAGACACATGCAGTTACAACTCCGTGTGGACCGACAGCATGGGTGGGTCCCAAGAAGCCACCGGCGGTACATAAATATATCCCATTGCATTGCCCATCACAGCTGACGCAACGTCCGATTAAATGCAGGTGGTCTTCGGCCCACACTGCATGCCCCAGTCTGACCGGGGTTTTTAATACATAGACACTGGCAGGTACAAATTCCTAATGTGAAGTCCCTGTGGACCCACAGCATGGGTGGCTCCCTGGAACCCACCGGCGGTACATAAATATATCCCATTGCAGTGCCCTGCTCAGCAGAGCTAACGTCACATACAATACAGGTGTGCTTCGGCCCACAGTGCATGCCCCAGGCAGACTGGTAATATGTTTATGTGGCAAAAGTGTAGGCCAACCCCACACGCCTTGCTGTACCATGAGTGCAGGCGAAGCCCATAAAAATTACTAGGATTACACTGTAGGCGAAGGCCCAAAAAAATTGGTGTACCAACAGTACTAATGTACCTCAGAAAAATTGCCCATGCCCAACCAAGAGGGCAGGTGAAACCCATTAATCACTTAGCGTACTGTGGCTTAATTTGTAACTAGGCCTGGAGGCAGCCCAGTTAAAATAAAAATTGGTTCAGGTGCAAGTTTCATCGCTTAAATGAGAATTGAAACGTATAAACATTGTTTACTAAAGTAATATGACTTAGCCTTGTGGGCCTAAGAAAAATTGCCCGTTCGGCGTGATTACGTGAGGTTTCAGGAGGAGGAGCAGGAGGAGGAGGATGAATATAATACACAGTGATGAAGCTAAAAGCTCCCCGTTTTTTATGGTGATAGACAACGATGCTTCCATCCGTGGGTGCAGCCTACATATTGTTTAGGTACCGCTGCTGTCCGCTGGTGGAGAAGAGAAGTCTGGGGAAATCCAGGCTTTGTTCATCTTTATGAGTGTAAGCCTGTTGGCACTGTTGGTTGACAGGCGGGTACGCTTATCCGTGATGATTCCCCCAGCCGCACTAAACACCCTCCCTGATAAGACGCTAGCCGCAGGACAAGCAAGCACCTCCAGGGCATACAGCGCGAGTTCAGGCCACGTCTCCAGCTTCGACACCCAGTAGTTGTAGGGGGCAGAGGCGTCACGGAGGACGGTCGTGCGATCGGCTACGTACTCCCTCACCATCCTTTTACAGTGCTCCCGCCGACTCAGCCTTGACTGGGGAGCGGTGACACAGTCTTGCTGGGGAGCCAGAAAGCTGTCAAAGGCCTTGGAGAGTGTTCCCCTGTCTGCGCTGTACATGCTGCCTGATCTCCGCGCCTCCCCTGCTACCTGGCCCTCGGAACTGCGCCTTCTGCCACTAGCGCTGTCGGATGGGAATTTTACCATCAGCTTGTCCACCAGGGTCCTGTGGTATAGCATCACTCTCGAACCCCTTTCCTCTTCGGGTATGAGAGGGGAAAGGTTCTCCTTATACCGTGGGTCAAGCAGTGTGTACACCCAGTAATCCGTAGCGGCTAGAATGCGTGTAACGCGAGGGTCATGAGAAAGGCATCCTAACATGAAGTCAGCCATGTGTGCCAGGGTACCTGTACGCAACACATGGCTGTCCTCACTAGGAAGATCACTTTCAGGATCCTCCTATTCCTCCTCAGGCCATATACGCTGAAAGGATGACAGGTAAGCAGCATGGGTACCCTCAGCAGTGGGCCAAGCTGTCTCTTCCCCCTCCTCCTCATGCTCCCCCCTCCTCCTCCTCCTCCTCAACGCGCTGAGATATAGACATGAGGGTGCTCTGACTATCCAGCGACATACTGTCTTCCCCCGCCTCCGTTTCCGAGCGCAAAGCGTCTGCCTTTATGCTTTGCAGGGAACTTCTCAAGAGGCATAGCAGAGGAATGGTGACGCTAATGATTGCAGCATCACCGCTCACCATCTGGGTAGACTCCTCAAAGTTTCCAAGGACCAGGCAGATGTCTGCCAACCAGGCCCACTCTTCTGTAAAGAATTGAGGAGGCTGACTCCCATTACGCCACCAATGTTGGAGTTGGTATTCCACTATAGCTCTACGCTGCTCTACGCTGCATAGAGTCTGGCCAACATGTGGAGCATAGAGTTCCACCGTGCGGGCACGTCGCACAGCAGTCGGTGCACTGGCAGATTAAACCGATGTTGCAGGGTCCGCAGGGTGGCAGCGTCCGTGTTGGACTTGCGGAAATGTGCGCTGAGCCGGCGCACCTTTCCGAGCAGGTCTGACAAGCGTGGGTAGCTTTTCAGAAAGCGCTGAACCACCAAATTAAAGACGTGGGCCAGGCATGGCACGTGCGTGAGGCTGCCGAGCTGCAGAGCCGCCACCAGGTTACGGCCGTTGTCACACACGACCATGCCCGGTTGGAGGCTCAGCGATGAAAGCCAGCGGTCGGTCTGCTCTGTCAGACCCTGCAGCAGTTCGTGGGCCGTGTGCCTCTTCTCTCCTAAGCTGAGTAGTTTCAGCACGGCCTGCTGACGCTTGGCCACCGCTGTGCTGCCACGCCGCGTGACACCGACTGCTGGCGACGTGCTGCTGCTGACACATCTTGATTGCGGGACAGAGGTTGCGTAGGAGGAGGACGAGGGTGGTTTAGTGGAGGAAGCATACACCGCCGCAGATACCAGCACCGAGCTGGGGCCCGCAATTCTGGGGGTGGGTAGCACGTGAGCGGTCCCAGGCTCTAACTTGGTCCCAGCCTCCACTAAATTCACCCAATGTGCCGTCAGGGAGATATAGTGGCCCTGCCCGCCTGTGCTTGTCCACGTGTCTGTTGTTAAGTGGACCTTGCCTGTAACCGCGTTGGTGAGGGCGCGTACAATGTTGCGGGAGACGTGGTCGTGCAGGGCTAGGACGGCACATCGGGAAAAGTAGTGGCGACTGGGAACCGAGTAGCGTGGGGCCGCCGCCGCCGCCATCATGTTTCTGAGAGCCTCCGTTTCCACAAGCCTATACGGCAGCATCTCCAGGCTGATCAATTTGGCTATGTGCACGTTTAACGCTTGAGCATGTGGGTGCGTGGCAGCATACTTGCGCTTGCGCTCAAACAGTTGCGCTAGCGACGGCTGGACGCTGCGCTGAGAGACATTGGTGGATGGGGCCGAGGACAGCGGAGGTGAGGGTGTGGGTGCAGGCCGGGAGACGGTCGTGCCTGTGTCCTGAGAGGGGGGTTGGATCTCAGTGGCAGGTTGGGGCACAGGGGGAGAGGAAGCGGTGCAAAGCGGAGGTGGTGAACGGCCTTCGTCCCACCTTGTGGGGTGCTTGGCCATCATATGCCTGCGCATGCTGGTGGTGGTGAGGCTGGTGGTGGTGGCTCCCCGGCTGATCTTGGCGCGAGAAAGGTTGCACACCACTGTTCGTCGGTCGTCTGCACTCTCAGTGAAAAACTGCCAGACCTTTGAGCACCTTGGCCTCTGCAGGGTGGCATGGCGCGAGGGGGCGCTTTGGGAAACAGTTGGTGGATTATTCGGTCTGGCCCGGCCTCTACCCCTGGCCACCGCACTGCCTCTTCCAACCTGCCCTGCTGCTGCACTTGCCTCCCCCTCTGAAGACCTGTCCTCAGTAGGCGTAGCAAACCAGGTGGGGTCAGTCACCTCATCGTCCTGCTGCTCTTCCTCAGAATCCTCGGTGCGGTTCTCCCTCGGACTTACTGCTCTTACTACTACCTGAGTGATAGACAACTGTGTCTCATCGTCATCGTTCTCCTCACCCACTGAAAGCTCTTGAGACAGTTGCCGGAAGTCCCCAGCCTCATCCCCCGGGAACTTTCCAAAGGTTGGGCATCGGTCACGACAAACTCCTGCGGTGGGAGAGGAACCATTGCTGCCCATTCTGAGCAGGGGCCCGAGAACAGTTCCTGGGAGTCTGCCTGCTCCTCAGAATGTGTCATTGTAATGGAGTGAGGAGGCTGGGAGGAAGGAGGAGCAGCAGACAGAGGATTCAGAGTTGCAGCAGTGGACGGCGTAGAAGTCTGTGTGGTCGATAGATTGCTGGATGCACTTTCTGCCATCCACGACAGGACCTGCTCACACTGCTCATTTTCTAATAAAGTTCTACCGCGTGGACCCATTATTTGTGAGATGAATCTGGGGACCCCTGAAATTTGCCTCTCTCCTAATCCCGCAGCAGTCGGCTGCGATACACCTGGATCAGGAGCTCGGCCTGTACCCACACCCTGACTTGGGCCTCCGAGTCCTCGCCTGCGTCCACGTCCTCTAGGCCTACCCCTACCCCTCAGCATGGTGTATTACGAGTAGAGCAGAAACAGAACGCTGTAATTAAATGTGCCGCTTATTGGCCTGTGGTTGGAGGCTGACTTCACTTACGGAACGCATAGCAGAGCCAGCAAACAATTTTGCACACGTCTGCACTGTGATGTAGGTGCGTATGACTCAGCTAGTGGAATTCACAGCGCAGAAGCAGTCAAGTGGCCAAAGGCCACTAGTAGGCCCTAAGTATTTAGCTTCTATTTTTTTAAATGCAGAGCTGGTACAGCAGACAGATACTGTAGGCAGCGTATATTATGTATACTGTTTCCCTCTGGCGGGATGACGGCGGTGATGTAACGGATAGAGATGAGCGAGCACCAAAATGCTCGGGTGCTCGTTACTCGGGACGAACTTTTCGCGATGCTCGAGGGTTCGTTTCGAGTAACGAACCCCACTGAAGTCAATGGGCGACCCGAGCATTTTTGTATTTCGCCGATGCTCGCTAAGGTTTCCTTGTGTGAAAATCTGGGCAATTCAAGAAAGTGATGGGAACGACACAGCAACGGATATGGCAGGCGAGGGGCTACATGTTGGGCTGCATCTCAAGTTCACAGGTCCCACTATTAAGCCACAATAGCGGCAAGAGTGGGCCCCCCCCCCTCCCAAAAACTTTTACTTCTGAAAAGCCCTCATTAGCATGGCATACCTTTGCTAAGCACCACACTACCTCCAACAAAGCACAATCACTGCCTGCATGACACTCCGCTGCCACTTCTCCTGGGTTACATGCTGCCCAACCCCCCCCCCTCCCCCCCACAGCGCACACCAAAGTGTCCCTGCGCAGCCTTCAGCTGCCCTCATGCCACACCACCCTCATATCTATTTAGAAGTGCGTCTGCCATGACGAGGAACCGCAGGCACACACTGCAGAGGGTTGGCACGGCTAGGCAGCGACCCTCTTTAAAAGGGGCGGGGCGATAGCCCACAATGCTGTACAGAAGCAATGAGAAATAGAATCCTGTGCCACCGCCATCAGGAGCTGCACATGTGGGCATAGCAATGGGGAACCTATGTGCCACACACTATTCATTCTGTCAAGGTGTCTCTGCATGCCCCAGTCAGACCGGGCTTTTTAATTCATAGACACAGGCAGGTACAACTCCCTATTGTTAAGTCCCTGTCGACCGACAGCATGGGTGGCTCCCTGGAACCCACCGGCGATACACAAAAATATCCCATTGCATTGCCCAACACAGCTGAGGTAGTAATGTCGTGCTTAATGCAGGTGGGCTTCGGCCCACACTGCATGCCCCAGTCTGACTGGGGTTCTTTACAAGTGGACACATGTAGGTTAAACTCCGTGTGCACCTACAGCATGGGTGGCTCCCTGGAACCCGCCGGCGGTACACAAAAATATCCCATTGCATTGCCCAACACAGCTGAGGTAGTAATGTCGTGCTTAATGCAGGTGGGCTTCGGCCCACACTGCATGCCCCAGTCTGACTGGGGTTCTTTACAAGTGGACACATGTAGGTTAAACTCCGTGTGCACCTACAGCATGGGTGGCTCCCTGGAACCCACCGGCGGTACACAAAAATATCCCATTGCATTGCCCAACACAGCTGAGGTAGTAATGTCGTGCTTAATGCAGGTGGGCTTCGGCCCACACTGCATGCCCCAGTCAGACTGGGGTTCTTTACAAGTGGAATCAGATGCATTTATAATTCCCTGTGGACCCACAGCATGGGTGGGTGCCAGGAAGCCACCGGCGGTACATAGAAATATCCCATTGCATTGCCCAACCCAGCTGAGGTAGTAATGTTGTGCTTAATACAGGTGGGCTTCGGCCCACACTGCATGCCCCAGTCAGACTGGGGTTCTTTACAAGTGGACAGATGTAGGTTAAACTCCGTGTGCACCTACAGCATGGGTGGCTCCCTGGAACCCACCGGCGGTACATAAAAATATCCCATTGCATTGCCCAACACAGCTGAGGTAGTAATGTCGTGCTTAATGCAGGTGGGCTTCGGCCCACACTGCATGCCCCAGTCTGACTGGGGTTCTTTACAAGTGGACACATGTAGGTTAAACTCCGTGTGCACCTACAGCATGGGTGGCTCCCTGGAACCCACCGGCGGTACACAAAAATATCCCATTGCATTGCCCAACACAGCTGAGGTAGTAATGTCGTGCTTAATGCAGGTGGGCTTCGGCCCACACTGCATGCCCCAGTCAGACTGGGGTTCTTTACAAGCGGAATCAGATGCATTTATAATTCCCTGTGGACCCACAGCATGCGTGGGTGCCAGGAAGCCACCGGCGGTACACAGAAATATCACATTGCATTGCCCAACACAGCGGATGTAACGTCAGCTGTAATGCAGGTGGGCTAAAAATTCATTTGATTACACTGTAGGCAAGGGCCCACAAAAATTGCTGTATCAACAGTACTAATGTACATCAAAAAAATTGGCCATGGCCAACCAAGAGGGCAGGTGAAACCCATTAATCGCTTTGGTTAATGTGGCTTAAGTGGTAACTAGGCCTGGAGGCAGCCCAGTTTAACTAAAAATTGGTTCAAGTTAAAGTTTCAACGCTTTTAAGAGCATTGAAACATATAAAAATTGTTTAGAAAAATTATGAGTGAGCCTTGTGGCCCTAAGAAAAATTGCCCGTTCAGCGTGATTACGTGAGGTTTCAGGAGGAGGAGCAGGAGGAGGAGGAGGAATATTAGACACAGATTGATGAAGCAGAAATGTCCCCGTTTTGGATGGTGAGAGAGAACGTAGCTTCCATCCGCGGGTGCAGCCTACGTATTGCTTACGTATCGCTGCTGTCCGCTGGTGGAGAAGAGAAGTCTGGGGAAATCCAGGCTTTGTTCATCTTGATGAGTGTTAGCCTGTCGGCACTGTCGGTTGACAGGCGGGTACGCTTATCTGTGATGATTCCCCCAGCCGCACTAAACACCCTCTCCGACAAGACGCTAGCCGCAGGACAAGCAAGCACCTCCAGGGCATACAGCGCTAGTTCAGGCCACGTGCCCAGCTTCGACACCCAGTAGTTGTAGGGGGCAGAGGCGTCACCGAGGATGGTCGTGCGATCGGCTACGTACTCCCTCACCATCCTTTTACAGTGCTCCCGCCGACTCAGCCTTGACTGGGGAGCGGTTACACAGTCTTGCTGGGGAGCCATAAAGCTGGCCAGGCCCTTAAAGACTGTTGCACTGCCTGGGCTGTACATGCTGCTCGATCTACGCACCTCCCCTGCTACCTGGCCCTCGGAACTGCGCCTTCTGCCACTACCGCTGTCGGATGGGAATTTTACCATCAGCTTGTCCGCCAGGGTCCTGTGGTATAGCAACACTCTCGAACCCCTTTCCTCTTCGGGAATGAGAGTGGGAAGGTTCTCCTTATAGCGTGGGTCGAGCAGTGTGTACACCCAGTAATCCGTAGTGGCCAGAATGCGTTGAGTGCGAGGGTCACGAGAAAGGCATCCTAACATGAAGTCAGCCATGTGTGCCAGGGTACCTGTACGCAACACATGGCTGTCCGCACTAGGAAGATCACTTTCAGGATCCTCCTCCTCCTCCTCCTCAGGCCATACACGCTGAAATGATGACAGGCAAGCAGCATGGGTACCGTCAGCAGTGGTCCAAGCTGTCTCTTCCCCCTCCTCCTCATCCTCCTCATGCTCCTCCTCCTCCTCCGGAAAGCGCTGAGATATAGACATGAGGGTGCTCTGACTATCCAGCGACATACTGTCTTCCCCCGGCTCGGTTTCCGAGCGCAAAGCGGCTGCCTTTATGGTTTGCAGGGAACTTCTCAAGATGCATAGCAGAGGAATGGTGACGCTAATGATTGCAGCATCGCCGCTCACCACCTGGGTAGACTGCTCAAAGTTTCGAAGGACCTGGCAGATGTCTGCCAACCAGGCCCACTCTTCTGAAAAGAATTGAGGCTGACTCCCACTGCGCCGCCCATGTTGGAGTTGGTATTCCACTATAGCTCTACGCTGCTCATAGAGCCTGGCCAACATGTGGAGCGTAGAGTTCCACCGTGTGGGCACGTCGCACAGCAGTCGGTGCACTGGCAGATTAAACCGATGTTGCAGGGTGCGCAGGGTGGCAGCGTCCGTGTGGGACTTGCGGAAATGTGCGCAGAGACGGCGCACCTTTACGAGCAGGTCTGACAAGCGTGGGTAGCTTTTCAGAAAGCGCTGAACCACCAAATTAAAGACGTGGGCCAGGCATGGCACGTGCGTGAGGCTGCCGAGCTGCAGAGCCGCCACCAGGTTACGGCCGTTGTCACACACGACCATGCCCGGTTGGAGGCTCAGCGGCGCAAGCCAACGGTCGGTCTGCTCTGTCAGACCCTGCAGCAGTTCGTGGGCCGTGTGCCTCCTATCTCCTAAGCTGAGTAGTTTCAGCACGGCCTGCTGACGCTTGCCCACCGCTGTGCTGCCACGCCGCGCGACACTGACTGCTGGCGACGTCCTGCTGCTGCTGACATATCTAGATTGCGAGACAGAGGTTAAGGAGGAGGAGGAGGGTGCTTTAGTGGAAGAAGCATACACCGCCGAACATACCACCACCGAGCTGGGGCCCGCAATTCTGGGGGTGGGTAGGACGTGAGCGGTCCCAGGCTCTGACTCTGTCCCAGCCTCCACTAAATTCACCCAATGTGCCGTCAGGGAGATGTAGTGGCCCTGCCCGCCTGTGCTTGTCCACGTGTCCGTAGTTAAGTGGACCTTGCCACTAACCGCATTGGTGAGGGCGCGTACAATGTTGCGGGAGACGTGGTCGTGCAGGGCTGGGACGGCACATCGGGAAAAGTAGTGGCGACTGGGAACTGAGTAGCGCGGGGCCGCCGCCGCCATCATAGCTTTGAAGGACTCCGTTTCCACAACCCTATACGGCAGCATCTCAAGGCTGATAAATTTGGCTATGTGGACGGTTAACGATTGAGCGTGCGGGTGCGTGGCGGCGTACTTGCGCTTGCGCTCCAACAGTTGCGCCAGCGACGGCTGGACTGTGCGGTGCGAGACATTGGTGGATGGGGCCGAGGACAGCGGAGGTGAGGGTGTGGGTGCAGGCCATGAGACGGTCGTGCCTGTGTCCTGAGAGGGGGGTTGGATCTCAGTGGCAGGTTGGGGCACAGGGGGAGAGGCAGCGGTGCAAACCGGAGGTGGTGAACGGCCTTCGTCCCACCTTGTGGGGTGCTTGGCCATCATATGTCTGCGCATGCTGGTGGTGGTCAGGCTGTTGGTGGTGGCTCCCCGGCTGATCTTGGCGCGACAAAGGTTGCACACCACTGTTCGTCGGTCGTCAGGTGTCTCGGTGAAAAACTGCCAGACCTTAGAGCACCTCGGCCTCTGCAGGGTGGCATGGCGCGAGGGGGCGCTTTGGGAAACACTTGGTGGATTATTCGGTCTGGCCCTGCCTCTACCCCTGGCCACCGCACTGCCTCTTGCAACCTGCCCTGCTGCTGCCCGTGCCTCCCCCTCTGAAGACCTGTCCTGTGTAGGCGTTGCACACCAGGTGGGGTCAGTCACCTCATCGTCCTGCTGCTCTTCCTCCGAATCCTCTGTGCGCTGCTCTCTCGGACTTACTGCCCTTACTACTACCTCACTGCAAGACAGCTGTGTCTCATCGTCATCGTCCTCCTCACCCACTGAAAGGTCTTGAGACAGTTGCCGGAAGTCCCCAGCCTCATCCCCCGGACCCCGGGAACTTTCCAATGGTTGGGCATCAGTGACGATAAACTCCTCTGGTGGTAGAGGAACCACTGCTGCCCAATCTGAGCAGGGGCCCAAGAAAAGTTCCTGGGAGTGTTCCCGCTCCTGAGCATGTGTCATTGTAGTGGAGTGAGGAGGCTGGGAGGAAGGAGGAGCAGCAGACAGAGGATTCGGATTTGCAGCAGTGGACGGCGCAGAACTTTGGCTGGACGATAGGTTGCTCGAAGCACTTTCTGCCATCCAGGACAGGACCTGCTCACACTGCTCATTTTCTAATAAAGGTCTCCCGCGTGGACCCATTAATTGGGCGATGAATGTGGGGACGCCAGAAACGTGCCTCTCTCCTAATCGCGCAGCAGTCGGCTGCGACACACCTGGATCAGGAGCTCGGCCTGTGCCCACACCCTCACTTGGCCCTCCGCGTCCTCGGCCGCATCCTCTAGGCCTACCCCTACCCCTCAGCATGCTGTATTACCAGTGATTTGATTTCCCAGGCAGGAAATAAATTGGCGCAAGCCTGCAGGTCAAATATAATTTTTCCGCTTTTTTGCAAAGGGAAGGCCCCACTGCGTATATTCAATGAACAATACGTTTAATAACTGTGGTGTGGCCCTGAAAAAGTGTCACACAACTTTAGTGTAGCAGAGTTATTAACTCTGGCAGAGCAGGTATTTGCCAGTCAGGAAAGAAAATGGCGCAAGGCTGCAGTAAACCGTAGCTGGTTGCGTCTGATTTTTGTACGTTCTCCACGCAGCACACACGTACACGGAGACCTTAGGACTGACACAGGCAGGCCAAATATAATTTTTTCGCTTTTTTGCAAAGGGAAGGCCCCACTGCGTATATTCAATGAACAATACGTTTAATAACTGTGGTGTGGCCCTGAAAAAGTGTCACACAACTTTAGTGTAGCAGAGTTATTAACTCTGGCAGAGCAGGTATTTGCCAGTCAGGAAAGAAAATGGCGCAAGGCTGCAGTAAACCGTAGCTGGTTGCGTCTGATTTTTGTACGTTCTCCACGCAGCACACACGTACACGGAGACCTTAGGACTGACACAGGCAGGCCAAATATAATTTTTTCGCTTTTTTGCAAAGGGAAGGCCCCACTGCGTATATTCAATGAACAATAACTGTGTTGTGGCCCTGCCTACACAATTCTGTCCCTGTAGTATCAATGGAGGGTGCAATGCTCTGCACAGACGATTTTTAGAAAAAAAAAAAATGCAACACTGCTAACAGCAGCCAGCACAGTACTGCACACGGTTAAATTTGGCCCTAGAAAGGACCGTTGAGGTTCTTGAAGGCTACACTCACTCCTAACACTCTCCCTGCCTAAGCACCACTTCTGTCCCTAATGCCGGGTGCAATGCTCTGCACTGCCGATTTTGAGAAGAAAAAAAAAAAAAACCACTGCTAGCAGCAGCCTGCACACAGGTAGATGTGGCCCTAAGAAGGACCTTTGGGGTTCTTGAAGCCTACACTAACTCCTAACGCTCTCCCTACAGCAGCTCCAGCACGATAGTACTTTCCCTCAGCTAACTCACAAGGCATGTGTGGCGAGCCGCGGGAGGGGCCGATTTTTATACTCAGGTGACATCAGATCTCCCCAGCCACTCACAGCAGGGGGGTGGTATAGGGCTTGAACGTCACAGGGGGAAGTTGTAATGCCTTCCCTGTCTTTCAATTGGCCAGAAAAGCGCGCTAACGTTTCAGAGAGGAAACTGAAAGTAACCAGAACACCGCGTGGTACTCGTTACGAGTAACGAGCATCCCGAACACCCTAATATTCGCACGAATATCGAGCTCGGACGAGTGCGTTCGCTCATCTCTAGTAACGGAGACAGCAGAGCCAGCAAACAATTTTGCGCACGCCTGCACTGTGACGTAGGTGCGTATGACTCAGCTAGTGGAATTCACAGCGTAGAAGCAGTCAAGCCTGCTGTAACGCTTAGCTGCGTATTAATTAAGACTACTACCCGCAGCTGACACGCAGTACACTGAAGACGGTCACAGGCAGCCCACATATACTATTTTTCCCCAATTTTTTTGAAAGAGTCCACTGCCTATATGGCCTGTATATCTCTTTCCCTGTACCACTGTCACTGCCTCACCAGTACTGGCCCTATACTCTGTACAATGACTGCAGACTGAGGACGCAATGCTCTGCATGCCCGATATACAAAAACAAATGTGCAACACTGCTCACAGCAGCCTCAACAGTACTGCACACGGTCAGACGTGGCCCTAAGAAGGACCGTTGGGGTTCTTGAAGCCTAATATAACTCCTAACACTCTCCCTATAGCAGCAGCAGCAGCAGCAGCACTGTCCCTGATCTCTGTCAGAATGCATCTGTGGCGAGCCGCGGGAGGGGCAGATTTTAATACTCGGGTGACACCTGATCTCCCCAGCCACTCACTGCAGGGGGGTGGTATAGGGCTGGAACATCACAGGGGGAAGTTGTAATGCCTTCCATGTCTTTCTATTGGCCAGAAAAGCGCGCTAATGTCTCAGAGACGAAAGTGAAAGTAACTCGAACATCGCGTGGTGTTCGTCTCGAGTAACGAGTATCTCGAACACCCTAATACTCGAACGAGCATCAAGCTCGGACGAGTGCGCTCGCTCATCTCTATTTATTATCTGACAAGTAAATGTTCACTTTTTTTCTGCGTAACCCTCTTTAAATTGCTGTGCCTCCAAGTGCTGGGTGAGAGACAAGATGATCCCGAATGAGAGGTATGGAAGTGCAACCTCATATTACTGAATAATCACCAATATCATAAAGTTCCGCAGAGTAGCAGAAGTAGGTGTAGTCACGCAGCAGGTATTGGTCCGGGCAAAAAGGGATCGAGGTTTACTCCCGGGGTCTGCCACAATTCTTCCACACCAAGTGTTGCTGACCTGGGAAGTGTGATTGAGTGCTATAGAAACTGATAAGTGTGACCGAAAACAAATAATGGTATCTGTTAAACAGAGCCCGAACCATCCACATAGTCCAGCACCATTTGAAATAAAAAAAAGTGCCAGTGTTCATTGAATAAAGATTTACGCTGCTTAAGCAAACATGTGGTGCACCTGAGATGATGTACCGACCTACTGCAGAATTTTAGGGAAGGCCTGAGAAACAAGTAGTGCAGTGCATTTTCTAAGTGGTCAAACTATTGCATATTTAAGTACCTTCATGGGATGAGCGAATGTGGTAAAAAATAAATAAAAATGTTTTCACATAAAAATAAATATCACGTAAAAAATAAGAATAAAACCCCCTGGTTCTAATAAAATACCGTTTAATATGAGAAAAATAAAAAAATGCCAAATTTCTATTACTGTATTCGTACCAGCCTATGCTATAAAGTGATTATGTTACCCATCCCATAAAGTGCACACTGTTGAAAAAAAAGCAAAGATAAACTTTGTGAGAATTGTGGATCTTGATCATCCCACCTCCTAAAAAAAACTGAATAAAAAGAGATTAAAAAGTTGTTTGCTGCACCCCAGAATGGTAAAAATGAAAACAAAAGCAAGCCAGCAAAAAGCTCCATAGACAGAAAAATAAAAAAGTTATGGCTTCTATAATATGCTGACAAAAAAAGGAAAATATTGAATAAAACTGTGTTCTGTGCAAAGATAGTAAAACAAAGAAAAACGACATAACTTGGATATTATCATAATTGTATCAACCCACAGAATAAAAAATACTACATGGTAAATGTGAAAAAATAGACACAATCTCAGAATAGCTGTTTTTGATCACTATATCCCCCCCCCCCAAAAAAAATCAATAAGTCACATGCACTCCAAAATGGTACAATTAAAGTGTTGTTTCATCCCACAAAAAAGGAGCACTCACACATCGCCATAGAAAATTGAAAATTCTTTAAAAAAATCTATGAAAAATGCTTTTCTTGTGCAAAAGTAGTAAGAAATAAAAAAAATATTTGGTATTGTTTCAATTGTAATTACCTGTAGAATAAGAATACAATATCATTTATACTGCCCGGTGAATGAATAGATTCCATTAAAAAAACCTCCAGAATTGTGATTTTTTTTTGAACAGCTAATGTAATAAAAATGCAATAAAAGCAATAAAAAATGTCGTCTGTACTCCAGAATTTTGTCAATGAAAACATCCTGCAAAAACAAGCCCTCATGCAACATTGTACATGGAAAAATAAAAACGGCAATAAAAGAAAAATTCTAGTAAAACTTAAAAAAACTGCAGAGTTGACTCAAATTATCATGACCATCAGTTAATAGCCAAAATAACCACCGTGCACCACACAGTCAGCAGTTGCATGAGCTGGGAGTGACTCAATAAGGTGCTGGTAGGTTGTCTGAGGTATCTGGAGCCATGCTACCTGCAGTGCATTCCACAGTTGCTGGAGGGTGCATGGGGGAGGATCTATAGAGCAAACACGATGATCAAGATTTGTTCAATGAAGCAGAAAACATGAATCACTGGAGAAGGCAACCCTTTGTCAATCAGCAGTGGTCCAATTCTGATACTGCTGTGTAAATTGAAATATTTGCTTCTGATGACCCTTTGCTAGCATAGATGCAGTGTTGAGCCGTCTGCTTCAGAGCCCCTAAAATAAGTAGGGTTTGCTGAACTGTTGTTTTAGACACACATCTGGTAGCCCCTGGTTCATTTTCATGGTGAGCTGCTCCATTGTAGTGTATCAGTCGACCCTTGCGCACCTTAATATTCACCACTCACATCAGTGGCACGTGGTTGTTTACAAGTAGTCCATTTGTCCACTCATAATACCAATAATCATCCTTTTTCGCAACTCTGATAAACTGTCAAGGCAATAAATAGTCATGGGTCAACTGCAACCACAAAGTTGGTAGGAGGGGAGAAACCTGTGTGATGTGCATAGCTCACTAGAGCAAATTTTCTACAAAGCACAAAACGTGTTAGGACTGGAGGCAAACATTAGGGCTCAGTCAGATGAGCATTTTTTTCCACGCATTTCGGCGTGGGAAACGAATTTGCAAAATGCATGTATAAAAATCGCGTAACTGAAGTGGCAGATGTGTTTTTTAAATTCGCAGATAATGTGCAGTCCAATCACTATCCCCTGCTGCAGCTGTGGCAACTGCAGTGGGGGACACCTTGGATGTGAAACCCATGTTTTATTATTTTTTAAAAGTTGCACTTGTATGCAGTCTTTAAACCAAGAAAGCAGCACAGTCCTTGTGTAAGAACTAGAGGGATACTGGTGAAATCGATAGAAGAGGTTGTCACCTGAAGGGGTTGTGTTTAAATTTGCTACCTCAGTATTTCCCAGTGTGCTAGCAAATTCTCTTTGCTGATTACTCAGGAAAAATTCTCCAATAAATCATTTCAAACTAGGAATAAATTAATTTAAAAAATGTGTACAGACATGCACACACACGTATATATATATATATATATATATATATATATATATATATATATATATATATAGAGAGAGAGAGAGAGAGAGAGAGAGAGAGAGAGAGAGAGAGAGAGAAAGAGAGATCTATATATATGGTCACCACCAGTAAGAGTTAATTAATGCATATTAAAAAATGATTAAATAAAGTAAACAGTAAAGTAAAATGGAATAAAAATCTAATTTGCTAACAGATTCGTACTCAACAGAAGTAGATATAAATATATATATATATATATATATATATATATATATATATATATACACTACCGTTCAAAAGTTTGGGGTCACATTGAAATGTCCTTATTTTTTAAGGAAAAGCACTGTACTTTTCAATGAAGATAACTTTAAACTAGTCCTAACTTTAAACAAATGCACTCTATACATTGCTAATGTGGTAAATGACTATTCTAGCTGCAAATGCCTGGTTTTTTGTGCAATATCTACAAAGGTGAATAGAGGCCCATTTCCAGCAACTATCACTCCAGTGTTCTAATGGTACAATGTGTTTGCTCATTGGCTCAGAAGGCTAATTGATGATTAGAAAACCCTTGTGCAATCATGTTCACACATCTGAAAACAGTCTAGCTCGTTACAGAAGCTACAAAACTGACCTTCCTGTGAGCAGATTGAGTTTCTGGAGCATCACATTTGTGGGGTCAATTAAACGCTCAAAATGGCCCGAAAAAGAGAACTTTCATCTGAAACTCGACAGTCTATTCTTGTTCTTAGAAATGAAGGCTATTCCATGCGAGAAATTGCTAAGAAATTGAAGATTTCCTACAACGGTGTGTACTACTCCCTTCAGAGGACAGCACAAACAGGCTCTAACCAGAGTAGAAAAAGAAGTGGGAGGCCGCGTTGCACAACTAAGCAAGAAGATAAGCACATTAGAGTCTCTAGTTTGAGAAACAGACGCCTCACAGGTACCCAACTGGCATCTTCATTAAATAGTACCCGCAAAACACCAGTGTCAACATCTACAGTGAAGAGGCGGCTGCGGGATTTTGGGCTTCAGGGCAGAGTGTCAAAGAAAAAGCCATATCTGAGACTGGCCAATAAAAGAAAAAGATTAAGATGGGCAAAAGAACACAGACATTGGACAGAGGAAGACTGGAAAAAAGTGTTGTGGATGGATGAATCCAAGTTTGAGGTGTTTGGATCACAAAGAAGAACGTTTGTGAGACGCAGAACAAATGAAAAGATGCTGGAAGAATGCCTGACGCCATCTGTTAAGCATGGTGGAGGTAATGTGATGGTCTGGGGTTGCTTTGGTGCTGGTAAGGTGGGAGATTTGTACAGGGTAAAAGGGATTCTGAATACGGAAGGCTATCACTCCATTTTGCAACGCCATGCCATACCCAGTGGACAGCGCTTGATTGGAACCAATTTCATCCTACAACAGGACAATGACCCTAAACACACCTCCAAATTGTGCAAGAACTATTTACAGCAGAAGCAGGCAGCTGGTATTCTATCGGTAATGGAGTGGCCAGCGCAGTCACCAGATCTGAACCCCATTGAGCTGTTGTGGGAGCAGCTTGACCGTATGGTACGCCAGAAGTGCCCATCCAACCAATCCAACTTGTGGGAGATGCTTCTAGAAGCGTGGGGTGCAATTTCACAAGCTTACCTCAACAAATTAACAGCTAGAATGTCAAAGGTGTGCAATGCTGTAATTGCTGCAAAAGGAGGATTCTTTGACGAAAGCAAAGTTTGATGTAAAAACAATGTTATTTCAAATACAAATCATTATTTCTAACCTTGTCAATGTCTTGACTCTATTTTCTATTCATTTCACAACGCATGGTGGTGAATAAGTGTGACTTTTCATGGAAAACACAAAATTGTTTGGGTGACCCCAAACTTTTGAACGGTAGTGTGTATATATATACATTTTTCGTTTATTGAGATCTTTATAGATATTCTTATAGAAGTTGGTTATTACAGTTTGTTTTACTCTGTTTAGCTTCTTCTGTTGAGTACGAATCTGTTAGCAAATTAGATTTTTTTCTAATCTTATTCCATTTTACTTTACTGTTTACTTTATTTAATCATTTTTTAATATGCATTAATTAACTCTTACTGGTGGTGACCACTCTGTTTTTAACTATATCATTACCCTGCCAGTATCTTGTCTTTTACAGTGCTTAGAAGAACACCATGAACATTATACTGCACTTATGCCATCTGTTCCATTTATTATAAAAATGTTTGTGCATAACTAATTAATTTTCTCTGGCAGTGGCCGCCCCTTTTTTAATTCTGTCTGTACCTTGTCAGTTATATTGATTTACGGTATCTTCTGTTTTTTTTTAATTACTTTTAACTCTTTTAATGCACATTGATTAATTTGATTAATGCATATTGTTCATGCTGCCTACTCCACTCATAAGAATGGGGCTGTGTAAGGGGGTGTGTCATAGTGACATAACAACCCACTTGCTTTCTCCATGTTATTGTATTGTATGGCCAGATAAAGGTATCATTATTATGATACTGAAATGCATAGCCTGCAAACCTGTCTTCCTGAATTAAGTTCTTAGTTCTCTGCCTGATCAGTGCACTGACTTTCCTCCTGTTACATCATGACAGGTATAATTACCTCCACTGTCATTGAACAAAACCCACTATACCAGGACCCACATTGCCAATAATAACACTGTATGAGGGCCCAAAAATTCCACCAGAACTTGATCACATACAGCTACCACATAGTGACTGATAACACCATACTTTTACTGAATAAAGACCAGTATAAAGATCAGTATTATCAATAATAATATTATATGAGGGCCAAATTATACCCCCAGATCATGACCAAATAATACCACCACAGTGTTTAATGCCAACATACTGTCATTGAATAAACACCACTACAAAGATCAATAATAACACCATATGAGTTTCAAATTATACCCCCAGATCGTCACCACAGAATATCACCATAGTGTTTCTAAAAAAAAGCACAATACAAAGACCATTATTACCCTCCCCCCTTACAGGGAATATAAAGTGGTAGATACCAGCTCTACACAGGAACTGTGCAGACCATATAAATGATTATAGTACCAATATATCTAGTGATAATAGGTGACATGGTCTTTGATTTGTCACTTGACTTTCCCCTTTTTTCTCTATCTAGTTCAGACCAGCATGATGACTTCTCTTGGTGATAACTTTTCTCTGCAGAATTTGACACAAGCATCTTTGTCTTCTCAATTTCCTCACCGAGATCAAGATCCAGAGTCCCCTGAACCCCCAGATGGCCTTCGAGAACAGATGAGTGAGACTCTTCAATTACTCTGAGACGCAAGGTCTCTGGCACAAACCATCTGCCCTCCGGCACCCTGGAGCGAGCATCCTGCTGACAATTTTGTAGGTGAGGAATGAGATCAGATTCTACAGTTGCCACCACCACCCCAGGTGCCAAGATATTCTCGGAAGCGACTGTCTCACTTTCCAGCGAACCAAAACTCCGTGAGAGGGCATCTGCCTTCACGTTCTTCTCCCCTGGAATATACAGTATGTAACGACAAGGTTAAACCTGGCAAAAAACAACGCCCACCTGGCCTGACAAGCTGTGAGTCTTTTAGCATTGGCTAGTTTTTATGATCAGTATACACGGTAATGAGATGCCCTGCCCCCTCAAGATGGTGACGCCACTCTTCTAGAGACCACTTAATCACCAATAACTCATGATTACCCATGTCGTATTTACCTTCCGCCGAACTGAACTTCTGCAAGAAGATCGCACATGGACTATACCCAGGTCTCCCGCTGACTTCCTGAGACAATACAGCCCCCACCCCACCTCAGACACATCAACTTCAATAAATAATGGTCGCTGCGCATCAGGCTGTACTAGCACCGGGCAGCAGTAAACGCCCTTTTAAGATGACTAAAAGCCTCTAGGGCCTCTAGCGACCATCTTACCAAGTCGGCACCCTTCTTGGTAAAATTGGTCCGAGGTTGAGCAATGACCGAATAATTCTTAATGAATCTACGGTAGAAATTTGCAAAACCTAAAAACCGCTGGAGAGCTTTCAAGTTATCTGGTCTGACCCATTGCGAGATTGCTGCCACTTTATCAGACTCCATTTGAATCTCCGTGGGTGAAATCACATAACCAAGGAACGATACTTGTTTAGTACTAAAAATGCATTTCTCCAACTTGACAAAAAGTTGGTACTCACGCAAACGGGTCAGAACCAGCCTCAGGTGTCACACATATGAATCCCAGTCTGGGGAGTATACCAGAATGTTATCAAGATATATGACCAAAAACACCCCCAGGAAGTCGTGGAAGACTGCGTTCATAAAACCCTGGAACACAGCGGGGGCATTACAAAGTCCGAAGGGCATGACAAGACATTCAAAATGTCCAAACGAGGTGTTGAATGTGGTCTTCCACTCATCTCCCTTTCGGATGCAAATTAAATTGTAAGCCCCCCCCTTAAGTTCAATTTGGAAAACCAATGGGCCCCTAGCACCTGATTTAATAAATCAGGAATCAGGGGCAAGGAGCACTGGTTCTTCACTGTAACTTTATTCAAAGCCCGATAAACCACACAAGGCCTCAATGTCCCATCCTTCTTCTCTACAAAGAAGAGACCTGCCCCGGCAGGGGAACTGGAAGGTCTGATATGTCGTTTGGCCAGAGACTCCGAAATATAGGACTTATGGGCTTCGTGCTCGCGCCCAGACAAATTGAAAATGGCTCCCTTAGGGATGGGACTGTCGGGGAGGCAAAGTCTCAGACAGTTTCTTGGAAATACATCATGAAAAACAGACACATACTCAGGAATAAGTATGGTATCTGCTGAACACATGGATATAGTAGCTAAGTGACTATGACAGGACAATCCCCAATGTGTCAATTCCCGAGTGGACCAATCAAATCGGGGATTGTGCAGTGCCAACCAGGGCATACCAAGCACTACATCAACAGACATCCTTTCTATTACCAAGAATGATAGATTCTCAGAATGAAAAATACCCACAGTGAACTATAACATGCGAGTCCTCCATTGTACAACCCCTGCAGATAGAGGGGTAGAATCAATACTAGTGAAGTGTATGGGAATCTTTAACGCCGAGAATTCAGTCATTAGGGGTCTGACAAAACATAAACTAATCAAATTGGCGGCAGCCGCCGAATCAATAAAAGCTTGACCGGACCAAGTGAAATTCCCAAAGCCAATCTGACAAGACACCAATAACTTAGGGAGTACCTGTGATCCTAGGCGATCCTCCCAAAAATCACCTAGGATCTGAAGTTTTTCGCCGGTTCAGACTGATGTTGTAGACGCTTCTGAGGACAGGCCGCTACACGATGTCCGGCTTTCCCACAATCGAGGCAGAGGTGATAAGTCATCCGGAACCGTCACTGTTCCTCGGGACTTAGGTGATCCACTTCCATAGGTTCGGCACCAGAAATTGGCATGGGAGAAGTGGGAGTGGGTCTGCCGGATTCCCTAGCCCTACGGGCCTGACGTTCCTCTGTTCTAGATCTCAGCCACCTGTCTGCTTTGACCACCAATTTCATCGCATGATTGAGTGTCACGGGAGCGGGATGAGAAATGAGGAGATCCTTGACCGCATCAGAGAGACCCAACAAAAACACATCTATAAGGTCCCTATTGTTCCAAGAGGTTTCATCTGCATACAGTCTAAATTTAGAGCAATAGTCCTCTACCCACTGCTGCCCCTGACACAGAGACATGAGGTGGGATACCGCCAACCCCGCACAGTCTGGCTCATCAAAAATAACTCCAAGTTCCCGAGTAAACAAATCAACTGACTGCAGGCAAGCCAAACCCTCGGGTAAGGAGTAGGCCCATGTCTGAGGGGAACCCCGAAGTAAGGACATAATCCATCCAACTTTCTGGGATTCTGAGCCGGAGGAGCGGGTCCGCATCCGAAAATACAATCTACGTGCCTGCTGAAAAACAAAAAACTTGCTCCTCTCTCCTGAAAATACCTCAGGAAGCTGACACTTGGGCTCAGGAATAGAAGGGGCGGTAGAAACATGCACTAACTGCTGCTCCTGGGCCACCATACGACCGGACAGGTCTTGGATCATGACCACTAAATCCTGCAACTGACTTGCGAGGGTACTCATGGCCTCCATAGGAGAGCAATTTTAAAGTCCAGTTATTATGTTATGGTATACTACCCTTGATACGCCAGCCCAGGTGCCCTAGATCTCACCCACACCCCCTGTCCCTGCCTACTTGCCTCCACTCCTGGCTAACCCCAGGCAGGCAACTGGGTGGCGATCCCTACTCTCACTAGGGACCGAAAAAGGGACTTTGGCGTACCTGGATGGAAAGGGTAGCATACTGACAGAAAAGGCAGATGTAAATAACCAACACGAGCAATACTAAGCAGAACTGAGGCAGATGGAAAAACCTGGTGGATAATAGCAAGTTATAACAGTCAAGCTGACAAAAGCAGGAGACCAACCGAGGCAGACTAGCTAGCACACTGAGGGAAACCAATAACTGGCAGTGTTTGTCAGTCTCTGCCCAACCTTTAAACAAAAGCCTCCACCCAGGGGTGGAGAGATGGAGACAGCCATTTCCCAACAGAACAAAATAAAGGGGAGCTCGTGCACGGCAGCTGCACTCACAGATGCGCTCACGGCGCACGGCGCCACCCATGTGGGCCAGGCACCCGTGCCGACGGCAGCCAGACAACAAGACGAGGGGACACGCCCCGACCGCTGGACCCGCACACCGCCGCCCCGGGAGGAACAGCAACCGCTGCATGGTAACAAGTGCCCTTTATAGGGCCCAGACCCAGCTCACCATTAAAGCCCTTTATACATTAAAATAAAAAAGTAGTTATACTCACCTGTGTTGCTTTCTCACCCCCTTAGTAGAGAGCATAAATAATATAGACATAGGACAGCTTCTATGCTCCTTAATATGCTGCAGCTTCTCTATCCTGTACTGAACTGTAAAATGGAGCTGGTAACACAGTGCCTAACTTACATATGGCTGAGTCATTTGATGCTCGCATCTAATGAAAATGCCAATATGTAAGTTGGAGGACACATTTGGTGACATCATTAAGGCACTCTGGCTGTACTCCTAAACTTTTTACCAGGCTTTATGGGAAATTTAATCCAAAACTCCGGTTGGACACACCCAATTCGATTTTTCTAAAATCATGGAGATTTTACTGCCCAAATAATCAAGATGAGCAACACTAGTGTTACCTACTGCTATGTTAAAGAAAAAAAATTAAAATTAATAATCTACAAGAAAAATGTTAATGTCACATTTACAGAGGCTGTTAACTTTGCTTTAGATTCTGTGAAACACCTTAAGGCCTCATGTCCACGGGGAAAATCAGATCCGCTGCAGATTCTCCATGGAGAATCTGCAGCGGGTCCCTCCTGCCCCGCGGACATGAGCGCCGAAAATAAGAATTTAAAAGTATTTACCATCCGGCGCGGGCGGAGAAGATCAGCTGTTCCTCACGGCCGGATCTTCATTTTCGGCCGGCGGATGAATTCCTGACGCCGGCGGCACGTCGCCGGCACGTCGCCGACGTGCCGCGCGCATGCGCCGGGCACATCCGCCGAGCCGAAGCAAGGAAGATGCGGCCGTGAGGAACAGCTGACCTTCACCGCCCGCGCCGGATGGTAAATACTTTAAATTCCTATTTTAGGTCTCCCGCGGATCCGGACGGCTTCCATAGGCTTCAATAGAAGCCCGCGGGAGCCGTCCCCGCGGGAGACCCGCACGAAAATGGAGCATGGTCCGGATTTTTCCATGCTCCATTTTTTTTTAAATCCCTTTTATTGACGATCCGCGGGTATTTATCTACCCGCGGGTGGTCAATGCATCCCTATGGGATGCGGATCCGCATGCGGGAGATCCGCTGCGGATCTTAAATCATATTTTGCCCGTGGACATGAGCCCTAAGAGTTAACCCTACAATGCATGCTGTAGAATTTTGGATACTATGATTCAAAGTGCAAAGTGGACACAATAAAAAAATAATGCATTGTAGGGTTTAACAGCCTCTTTAAATGCTGTTTTAAAAACTTTTAGAGGTGCAGTTAAAGTGGAGTGATTTATGGAGGTTATTAATATGTAGGCCTCTGAAAGTCAAAACTAATTGGTCTAGTAAAAAATAAGTTGGTGTATTTCATTCAAAATTAGAAAAATTGCCCCTATACATATTAGCCTTCTGATGTCCAAAAGAAATAAAAGGACACTTGCAAAATGATGCCAATATAAAGTGGACATATGATAAATGTTATTTATTGACCATTTTGCTTGTTATGGTTATCTATTATTTACAAGCAGAAAAATTCTATTTTTTTTTACATTTTCAGTAGAGATGAGCGAACGTACTCGTCCGAGCTTGATGCTCGGGCGAATATTAGCGTGTTCGGGATGCTCGTTACTCGTAACGAGTACCACGCGATGTTCGGGTTACTTTCACTTTCCTCTCTGAGACGTTAGCGCGCTTTTCTGGCCAATTGAAAGACAGGGAAGGCATTACAACTTCCCCCTGTGATGTTCCAGCCCTATACCACCCCCCTGCTGTGAGTGGCTGGGGAGATCAGATGTCACCTGAGTATAAAAGTCGGCACCTCCCGCGGCTCGCCTCAGATGCCTTGTGTGATAGCTGAGGGACAGTGCTGCTGGTGCCGGAGCTGCTGTAGGGAGAGCGTTAGGAGTTAGTGTAGGCTTCAAGAACCCCAACGGTCCTTCTTAGGGCCACATCTAACAGTGTGCAGTACTGTGGAGGCTGCCTTTTGCAGTGGTGCACATTTTTTTTTTTTTCCAAATCGGCCGTGCAGAGCATTGCGCCCTGCAGTAATACTACAGGGACAGAATTGTGTAGGCAGGGCCAGAAGACATATTTATTATTGATGGAATATACGCAGTGGGCCTTTCCTTGAAAAAAAAAGGGAAAACATTCTATTTGGCCTGCCTCTGACAGTCCTCAGCGTTCTGGGTACGTGTGTGGTGGGTGGAGAACGTAAACAAAAATCATACGCAGCCAGCTAAGTTTAACAGCAGGCTTGCGCCAATTTATTTCCTGCCTGGGAAATCAAATCACTGGTAATACAGCATGCTGAGGGGTAGGGGTAGGCCAAGAGGACGTGGACGCGGCCGAGGACGCGGAGGGCCAAGTGAGGGTGTGGGCACAGGCCGAACTCCTGATCCATGTGTATCGCAGCCGACTGCTTCGCGATTACGAGAGAGGGACGTTTCTGGCGTCCCCACATTCATCGCACAATTAATGGGTCCACGCGGGAGACCTTTATTAGAAAATGAGCAGTGTGAGCAGGTCCTGTCGTGGATGGCAGAAAGTGCTTCGAGCAACCTATCGTCCACCCACAGTTCTGCGCCGTCCACTGCTGCAAATCCGAATCCTCTGTCTGCTCCTCCTCCTTCCTCCCAGCCTCCTCACTCCACTACAATGACACATGCTCAGGAGCGGGAAGACTCCCAGGAACTGTTCTCGAGCCCCTGCTCAGATTGGGCAGCAGTGGTTCCTCTCCCACCAGAGGAGTTTATCGTCACTGATGCCCAACCATTCAAAAGTTCCCGGGGTCCGGGTGAAGAGGCTGGGGACTTCCGGCAACTGTCTCAAGACCTTTCAGTGGGTGAGGAGGACGATGACGATGAGACACAGTTGTCTATCACTGAGGTAGTAGTAAGGGCAGTAAGTCCGAGGGAGGAGCGCACAGAGGATTCTGAGGAAGAGCAGCAGGAGGATGAGGTGACTGACCCCACCTGGTTTGCAACACCTACTCAGGACAGAGGGGGAGGCAAGGGCAGCAGCAGGGCAGGTTCCAAGAGGCAGTGCGGTGGCCAGGGGTAGAGGCAGGGCCAGACCGAATAATCCACCAACTGTTTCCCAAAGCGCACCCTCGCGCCATGCCACCCTGCGGAGGCCAAGGTGCTCTAAGGTCTGGCAGTTTTTCACAGAGACACCTGACGACCGACGAACAGTGGTGTGCAACCTTTGTCGCACCAAGATCAGCCAGGGAGCCACCACCAACAGCCTCACCACCACCAGCATGCGCAGACATATGATGGCCAAGCACCCCACAAGGTGGGACGAAGGCCGTTCACCGCCTCCGGTTTGCACCGCTGCCTCTCCCCCTGTGCCCCAACCTGCCACTGAGATCCAACCCCGCTCTGAGGACACAGGCACTACCGTCTCCTGGCCTGCACCCACACCGTCACCTCCGCTGTCCTCGGCCCAATCCAGCAATGTCTCGCACCGCACCGTCCAGCCGTCGCTAGCGCAAGTGTTTGAGCGCAAGCGCAAGTACGCTGCCACGCACCCGCACGCTCAAGCGTTAACCGTCCAGATAGCCAAATTTATCAGCCTTGAGATGCTGCCGTATAGGGTTGTGGAAACGGAGTCCTTCAAAAGTATTATGGCGGCGGCTGCCCCGCGCTACTCAGTTCCCAGTCGCTACTACTTTTCCCGATGTGCCGTCCCAGCCCTGCACGACCACGTCTCCCTCAACATTGTACGCGCCGTCACCAACGCGGTTACTGCCAAGGTCCACTTAACAACGGACACGTGGACAAGCACAGGCGGGCAGGGCCACTACATCTCCCTGACGGCACATTGGGTGAATTTAGTGGAGGCTGGGACAGAGTCAGAGCCTGGGACCGCTCACGTCCTACCCACCCCCAGAATTGCGGGCCCCAGCTCGGTGGTGGTATCTGCGGCGGTGTATGCTTCCTCCACTAAAGCACCCTCCTCCTCCTCCAACGCAACCTCTGTATCGCAATCAAGATGTGTCAACAGCAGCAGCAAGTCGCCAGCAGTCGGTGTCGCGCGGCGTGGCAGCACAGCGGTGGGCAAGCGTCAGCAGGCCGTGCTGAATCTACTCAGCTTAGGAGAGAAGAGGCACACGGCCCACGAACTGCTGCAGGGTCTGACAGAGCAGACCGACCGCTGGCTTGTGCCGCTGAGCCTCCAACCGGACATGGTCGTGTGTGACAACGGCCGTAACCTGGTGGCGGCTCTGCAGCTCGGCAGCCTCACGCACGTGCCATGCCTGGCCCACGTCTTTAATTTGGTGGTTCAGTGCTTTCTGAAAAGCTACCCACGCTTGTCAGACCTGCTCGTAAAGGTGCGCCGACTCTGCGCACATTTCCGCAAGTCCCACACGGACGCTGCCACCCTGCGGACCCTGCAACATCGGTTTAATCTGCCAGTGCACCGACTGCTGTGCGACGTGCCCACACGGTGGAACTCTACGCTCCACATGTTGGCCAGGCTCTATGAGCAGCGTAGAGCTATAGTGGAATACCAACTCCAACATGGGTGGTGCAGTGGGAGTCAGCCTCCTCAATTATTTTCAGAAGAGTGGGCCTGGTTGGCAGACATCTGCCAGGTCCTTGGAAACTTTGAGCAGTCTACCCAGGTGGTGAGCGGCGATGCTGCAATCATTAGCGTCACCATTCCTCTGCTATGCATCTTGAGAAGTTCCCTGCAAAGCATAAAGGCAGACGCTTTGCGCTCGGAAACAGAGCCGGGGGAAGACAGTATGTCGCTGGATAGTCAGAGCACCCTCCTGTCTATATCTCAGCACGTTGAGGAGGAGGAGCATGAGGAGGATGGGGAGGAGGGGGAAGAGACAGCTTGGCCCACTGCTGACGGTACCCATGCTGCTTGCCTGTCATCCTTTCAGCGTGTATGGCCTGAGGAGGAGGAGGAGGATCCTGAAAGTGATCTTCCTAGTGAGGACAGCCATGTGTTGCGTACAGGTACCCTGGCACACATGGCTGACTTCATGTTAGGATGCCTTTCTCGTGACCCTCGCGTTACACGCATTCTGGCCACTACGGATTACTGGGTGTACACACTGCTCGACCCACGGTATAAGGAGAACCTTTCCACTCTCATTCCCGAAGAGGAAAGGGGTTCGAGAGTGTTGCTATACCACAGGACCCTGGCGGACAAGCTGATGGTAAAATTCCCATCCGACAGCGCTAGTGGCAGAAGGCGCAGTTCCGAGGGCCATGTAGCAGGGGAGGTGCGGAGATCGAGCAGCATGTACAGCACAGGCAGTGCAACAGTGTTTAAGGCCCTGGACAGCTTTATGGCTCCCCAGCAAGACTGTGTCACCGCTCCCCAGTCAAGGCTGAGTCGGCGGGAGCACTGTAAAAGGATGGTGAGGGAGTACGTAGCCAATCGCACGACCGTCCTCCGTGACGCCTCTGCCACCTACAACTACTGGGTGTCGAAGCTGGACACGTGGCCTGAACTCGCGCTGTATGCCCTGGAGGTGCTTGCTTGTCCTGCGGCTAGCGTCTTGTCAGAGAGGGTGTTTAGTGCGGCTGGGGGAATCATCACAGATAAGCGTACCCGCCTGTCAACCGACAGTGCCGACAGGCTTACACTCATCAAGATGAGCAAAGCCTGGATTTCCCCAGACTTCTCTTCTCCACCAGCGGACAGCAGCGATACCTAAGCAATACGTAGGCTGCACCCGCGGATGGAAGCATCGTTCTCTCTCACCATCCAAAACGGGGACATTTCTGCTTCATCAATCTGTGTATAATATTCCTCCTCCTGCTCCTCCTCCTGAAACCGCACGTAATCACGCCGAACGGGCAATTTTTCTTTGGGCCACAAGGCTCACTCATATAATTTTTCTAAACAATTTTTATACGTTTCAATGCTCTTAAAAGCGTTGAAACTTTAACTTGAACCAATTTTTCGTTAAACTGGGCTGCCTCCAGGGCTAGTTACCACTTAAGCCACATTACTACTGTTGGTACACCAATTTTTTTGGGCCCTCACCTACAGTGTAATCATAGTAATTTCTATGTTCTTCGCCTGCACTGATGGTACAGAAAGGTGTGTGGGGTTGGCCTACACTTTAGCTACATAAATGTAACTGGGGCCTTGTCTATACTGCAGCTACTGAAATGTGAAAGAGACTGTTATCTCCCTAAACTGCTGCAATGGGAATGTTACTGGGGCCTGTCTTGAGTGCTACTATTACTGAAATGGAACTAAGACTGCGCTCCCCCTATACTGCTGCTAGTGATATGTTAGTGTTAAGGACCGTTACACATGACCGGTCACATTAACCTTTCAAGCCTTGGGTTCCAAATTAGTTCATATCTGGATGCATCAGAGAGGCCAAAAACTATCTGATTCATAGTAATTAGCTCTCACAGATATGTAGAGATGGGCCGCGGCAAGTATATACAGCCCACTCTGCTTAAGGCACGTACACTCACTGAATCTTTATTGACTGAGTATATTTCTTAATACAGGAAAGCAATACGTCATTAGTCACGAGGTTAATCTTATTGGGTTAGAAAAAACATCAAGAATTGTTGAACAATCAGCGCAGTGAGAATAAATATGTGAAATGTCCTTCAAATGATTATTCTCTCTTGTGAGTTTGGATGATCGCAGCGTCTTATCAGCACGATTTGCTCTTTTCCAAAGCTCAGGACATGGGGAAGGTTTTTCTGATAGCGGCTGTACCAGGCAAATGTTCTCGGATGAATAGAAAGAAAAAAACAAATCATTAGACAATGCACCGAATACCCTGCTGTAAAGTTATTTTTGCAAATTTATTGTTTCACTACACACAAGCTTATTTACATCTTATAATGCTCCATTTTGTATCTAGCGGCCATTTTGAGACAGATTCTTCCATTTTATGAGCCTGTACTTTCTCAATTCCCCCTAGAAACTGTCTCAAAATAAACGATACTTTATAACTTCTACTGGGCGGGGTAAGGTTTGCTTTCCCTATCTCTAGTTTATGATCTATGCCCTACCTATCATTGTTGGTCAGCTGTCCAAGGGCTAATCCCTTCCCCGACAACTAATCCTAACTAACTAAACGCGAAGACCTGATGGACACAGAAGGGATCTATAACACACATGCTACTCTATTCTAATGGCTGGGAGACTAGAGTGGTCACCCCTGTTTCTGCTGAGACAGCTCCATAAGGGGACAAATCGCTCTGTTGTATTATAGGCATATAGCCATCGCCTGGGGTCTCTACATCTACGTGTATGGGGGCAACAGGTACCATCTGATCTGTAAGCTTAGCACAGGAGCGTTTTATGCAGGGCACAATACAGACAGAAAGTAGCAGGAGTATGATAAGAGTAACCAGAATCCCTATTCCTATCTGCATTAAGAATTGTTTCCATTGTCCGGTCCATACAAACCACTCATCCCAGGGGTTAGTTATCCCAGAATTACGCTTCAGCTCTTCTGACAATGTGGCCAATTTCTTTATTGCGATAGTCACTTTACCTGTGGGGCCTGTATTATCTGGAATATATGTACAGCAAGTTTCACCAATCATTTTACAAACACCACCTTTCTTGGCTAGTATCATATCCAGAGCCACTCGGTTCTGGAAAGCCATGGTGGCCGTGGGGCCCAACTGATCAGCAAGCCCCTAAAGTGCATCTCTTGTATAGCTCACGAACCCCTGCTGGTTGTAATATATATACAAACATTCTTATTGATGGTTACTATTCCAAACAGGGACTCAAATCCGGCCTTAACTTGATCCCTGGCTTTAAACTCATCTGGCACCCCCTCTAGGCACTCTGATTGCATCTATATATATATACACGTGTGGATCAAACCTGCCACCTGGTTTCAGATTGTGACGCTCGTCTGTAGGACCTGAGAGAGAAGCAGAGACCACAGAATGCGTTATTGACAATTCCTTGGAGAGACCTATGACAAAATTAACAAGAGAATCATTTCCCAAACTTGGCTACTGTGGCATGTATCCTCCGGAGAAAAAGAAAAACTAATGGAAGACACTCAATTCAAGATTTACCCGTTTCCTTCATTGCCCATGAATCTACTTTCCCACTACTCCGTGGACGGTAGGGTGTGTGAAAAGCCTGGAATATACCCAAAGCAGACATGATGTATTGCATTATTTCACCTGTGACATTTGTACCTTTGTTAGACTCAATCACTTCCACTACCCCGTATCTGCGGATTATCTCATTCATGAGCTTCTGTACGGTTACCTGCTTATTTACTTTGGTAACAGGGTAGGTCTCCAACCTGAAAAGAAATCAACAACAAGCACATATTCATACTTCCCAACAAGTGGGAGCTGAATGTAGCCAATTTGCAATCCCTGAAATGGGTAGAGTGGTCTAGGCAAGTGTTATGTGGCAAATTTACTTCTGCCCTGTTGCTTACGGCAAAGATCATGCAAAATTGGACAAGTGATGATGCAGCAACTACAGGAAACCAAGGAGCCACTCGTCCTTGTTCAAGCGTCGACATCATTGCTGCTTTGAACGGGGTGCTGGATGAGGCAAGCATCGCCACCATGCTGAAGGAGGTGCTAGAAGGCCTGGAGTACCTGCATAAGAACGGCCAGATCCACAGGGATGTTAAGGCTGGAAACATCCCCCTGGGTGAAGACGGCTCAGTGCAGATCGCAGATTTTGGCGTCAGTGCGTTTCTAGCCACAGGAGGCAACATTATCAGGAATAAAGTCAGAAAGACCCTTATGGGCACGCTATACCGGACGGCACCGGAGGTGACGGAGCAGGCCAGAGGACACGACCTCAAGGCGGACTTCTGGACCCCCGGTATGTGAGGGTATATATATATTGCCATATGTGTTTTTTATGCTTTTATACCTATATGCAAGTTTTATTCAATTCCAAATGAAAAAAACTTATATGTCGCCTTACATCAGATATCCCAAGGCTTTGCAAGAGATGTTCTAGAAACACAGCAAAAAAGAACCAGACATGAAGGCCGCATGTACTTGGCCGATTTCCCAGAAGCGCTGGAACAAGATATCAAGATGTTCAAATGTACATAATTTTCACTGTCTTAGGCCCGAAATCCGGACTTCTTAGAATTGAGTGGGTGATTCTTTGCACTGGAGTTAATTGAATACGTGATTTTCTGTACGTAAGCCAGAGGCGCCAGTATCAAGATAATGACTGTTATATGATTTTCACTGTCTCAGTCCGCAAATCCGGACTGCCCATATATGGTTATGAGCCCATCACCCCCTAGTGGGGATGGGACAAAGGGTATAAGATCTCATGTAATCTGTAATAAAGCACGTCGACGTCGGCAGCCGCAGCCATGTCCCGTGTGAGGAATGATACCAGATCCCTGTGTGGTGTCTCTTCTTACCGCCGGCAACGGGGCAAGTGGGGTGGGCCCGATTGGTGCTGTACTTAGAATTTTAACCCTGATAAATGGCGCGACCAACTGGGGCGGTAAAATCGGAGCTTACAGCGCAATTCACCCGGATCCACGCCGCAGAGAAACCGTCCTGCTGCAAACCGAGCCTGATCAACTCACTTAGAACTCCAGGTAAGGCCAGCATATATTTATGTTGTGTTTTACACTGTGAGTCTTGCAGCGGGATGGACTATCTGTGGTTTGTGACCGGACGGGTTGGGTTAAGAGTTCTACACGGTAACTTGTGTGGGCTTCGGGTTTGCCGTCATGGACCACTGACCGTGATATGCGCACCAATGGCTCACCCAGAAACTAGTCTGTAGTTTATTTGTAGTTGAAGTCCGTAGCGTTTTAGCCATAGTGGAGATTGTTTGTTGTATCTGCAGAGTTTTTTTTCTCTTACTTTTTATTTTATCTCACAAGAGAAGGGACCCTCAGTTTAGTTTAGTTAGTTGTTAATGGTTTAGCAGAGAGGGATGCATTTTGTGAGATAAGGCTTCATAAGAGAAGGGACTCTCGGTCGGTTTGCCTTATATATGGGGCTAGCGATTTGATTTCAGAGAGATGCATTTTTATGGGGCTGGTTCCATAAGGAGAAGGGACCCTCGGTTGTTCTGCCGGTATATAAGGGGCTGACAATTTGAGAATTAAGAGGGATGCATTCTATGGAGCGTGTTATTTTTATTATTGTTGATGTTCTAATATGCGTAAGATCTTATTAAAGAAGATAGAGCCCCTCAAGGGCTGCCGCCGTGTGGATGAATCTGTAAAATGTAAGAAAACTCTAATGAAAATGTGTGACACCGACCCGCATGGCAGATTACAAAATGGTGTCTGGGAGGAGGTATTTAGGACCTAGAGGTGCCTTGGAAGCTCAGGTTTTGCTAGACAGTGCTGGAGGAGGAGGAGAGAGAGAGAGAGAGAGACAGTCAGAGAAAGTATGTACACATTATTTGTTTAAGAAAGTATCCGTAAGTGAAATGTTGAAAAGTACAGTAAGTGATCAAGAGGGCGTCAGGAGAGTGTCTATTAAAGGTTATATTGGCAGTTAGGTAGGGGAGAGAAAGTGCTGAAGGAGCAAGCAAGTCGATAAGGAAGTTACAATGCATGTGATTTGTTGGCAAAGAAAGAGATGAAAATGTGTATAATACAAGATAGATAATAGATAATATGTATAATCCATACTAGGTGGATATATATGTGTATATATATATATATATATATATATATACTGTAAGTGCAAATAGTTAACTGAGCTTGCTTTTAGGGGAGAAGAGTTTGTTGACATGTAGCTGCGAGCTTGTGTGTAGCCTTCCAAGGTCGGAAGATAACAGCGAGAGAGAAAATGCAATAACAACCTTGGTTAATATCTTGGCTTGCTTACAATGAATTGAAATGAATTTAATTAGTTATACTGTCTTAGTAGGCAGGGAAATATAGTAATTTCTAATGTATATTCTTACTTATACAGGGGTTGAAAATGAAGAACATGTTGCGCTGTAATTATGATTTCAAAATGCAAGCAATAGTTTAAGCTAAGACAATTCAGTCTGTGTTCGTAGAAAGATAAGACATGTTTTAAAAAGGTGGGGGCTTTCAGATTCACTCTGAGCTCAGGGTCACAAGGGGGGCTGAAAAATACCCAGAGATTCTAAAACACTTCAGCGTTTAATACAGCATATAATAGCTTCAGTAGATAAGAAATATAGAATGTATCAGCAAACTTTTTTCACATAATTTGTCATAAATAGCGCTCATTCACAATCTCATCTCAATAGAATTATGTACTTTATAAGATAATAGCACTCACCTCAATGTTTTTCAACTGATGTATGTTTGTCAAACTTTTTTTGTCTGTGCATCTGTATGTACTGGTACACCTCCAAAGGGGGGTGACGGAGCAGACTTGAGAGCATGGATGGATGAGAGTTAGTGACCCGTGTTTGGGCTGTGGTGGAATGTGTGATGCAGATAATTGACTGGGGATAAAAGTCCTCACCATGCATGGGACTTTGCTTGGTTGAGATGTGGACGTGTGGACGGTTAAGCTGAAATGGAGCTGAGAAGACGGACGCAATGTGCCAATATCGAAGGGGTGGAGCTATATGATGTAATAGTACGTAGTAAAGTTTCATCCCTCTTGTCCACAAGGGAGGGGTGAGGAGCGTGAGCAGCTAGTAAAAGTTTGTTTTGTTTTTTTTGTCTCCCGTCTCAAATTTTGATAAGAAATTGCATGCAGGAACAGACTAATAATGAATTCACTTAAAGGGATCTCACATTTCCAATATTAGTAGATGTTTTGTAGATTATTCTTCCCTGATGTAACTCATGTTTCTGTTATAGGTGCTAACATTTTACAGGCCTTATCTGCATCCATCAAATCTTTTTACAATGTTGTACTACCTTAAACCCGGCTACTATTGTTCCAATTGAGTACCCTGGTTTAAAGGGGGGGAGGAGAAGGCATAGGTGATCTAGGTATTGCAAGTCAGCCATTTTTAAATTTTTTGCAAGTCAGCATGATTGTCTAGCATTGATGCAACAAGAAAATTTAAGTTTTAAAAAGTTACTGAAAGCCCTTGCTAACAATGCATATTTTGAGTTGTTTTTTATAGATGGTACCCAGGGTGATTGACCACTCCACACTGGATATACGGTGGTTACACAACAAGATGTCCTAAAAAGCAGAATGTCTCCGCATGTCGCAGTACAAGAAGCGGAATTAAAAGCACTCACGGAGGCGTGTAGAGTGGAAGAAGGTAAGACGGCAAACATTTACACTGACTCCCGATATGCATTTGGCATAGCTCATGATTAAGGCCCAACATGGAAGGCCAGACAGTTTTTTTACCTCAGCAGGACAGCCAATTAAGAATGATGCAATGGTGCAGAGTCTCATGGAGGCCCTACTTCTACTTGACAAAGTGGAAAGCTCACACCAATTCCTACACCGGAGAAGCGAGAGGCAACGCCATCACAGACCACACAGCAAAAACAGCGGCCCTCAAGCCGTGGAAGAAAGAAGAAAAGAAGAATTTGATAATAACTTTGGACTTTGATTTGAACTTGGACTTTGATTTGAACTTGGCCTTTGATATGCTAAAGACTTTACAGGAAGAAAAAGACAAATGGACTAAAAAGGGACGGCGTATGGTGAACAGTCAACAGAACTTGCTTACCATAGTCCCTGTGCCCAATGATGGCCCAGCTGATGCACGGAAAGACGCACCTCTCAAAGCAGCAATGATGTCGATGCTTGAACAAGGACGGGTGGCTCCTTGGTTTTCTGTAGCTGCTGCATCATTTGTCCAATTTTGCATGATCTTTGCCGTAAAGCAACAGGGCAGAAGTAAATTTGCCACATCACACTTGCCTAGACCACTCTACCCATTTCAGGGATTGCAAATTGGCTACACTCAGCTCCTACTTGTTGGGAAGCATGAATATGTGCTTGTTGTTGATTTCTTTTCAGGTTGGAGACCTACCCTGTTACCAAAGTAAATAAGCAGGTAACCGCACAGAAGCTCATGAATGAGGTAATCTGCAGATATGGGGTACCAGAAGTGATTGAGTCAAACAAAGGTACACACTTCACAGGTGAAATAATGCAACACATCATGTCTGTTTTGGGTATATTCCAGGCTTTTCACACACCCTACCATCCGCGGAGTAGTGGGAAAGTAGATACAAAAGACAATGGAGGAAATGGTCAAATTTTGAATTGAGTGTTTTCCATTAGTTTTTTTTTCCTTAGGAGGATACATGCCACAGTAGCTGAGTTTGGGGAATGATTCTCTTGTTAATTTTGTCATAGGTCTCTCCAAGGAATTGTCAATAATGCATTCTGTAGTCTCTGCTTTCCTCCCAGGTCCTACAGATGAGTGTCACTATCTGAAATCAGGTGACAGGGTCTATGTGAAAAAGTTTGAGAGAGAAACCCGGTTTGAAGGTCCTTACCAGATGTTGTTTACCCAACTGCAGTAAAGCTCGAAGGAAAACCCACTTGGATCCACACTTCGCACTGCAAAAACTAATGATCCTGCATATCCTTTACATGCTATAATGTGGTACAATTCCTCTAACACACACCTTTGACTACTGTACACTAGCCCCCTGTTTCAGAACAAATTAATACAATCAAATGTGCAATCAATAAGACTACACTGAAGGTGAGAATCCAACACCGCATCATGCTAGGAGAGACATTGACACTCCAGGTGGTAACTTTAATCCACATGTACACATAGATACAATAGGAGTGCCAAGGGGGGTGCCAGATGAATTTAATTCTAGAGATCAGGTTAAAGCAGGTTTTGAGTCCTTATTTGCTATTGTCACTGTTAATAATAATGTAGATTAGATGAATTATATCTATTACAATCAGCAGAGGTTTGTAAACTACACCAGAGATGCTTTGCAAGGGTTAGCTGACCAGTTAGGGCCCACTGCATCCATGACGTTCCAAAATAGAGTGGCCGTGGATATGGTTTTAGCAGAAAGAGGTGGGGTATGTAATTTCCTGTTTGTGTATTATCCCTTTGATCAAAGAGTATGAGTAAGGGACTGGATAATGTGACCAAAATTTCCCTTGTTTGAAAAAGATGAAGAGCCAGTTCCGATAATGGCAACCACGTATGTTACCAGAAGAATGGAGAGATGGACTAGTACTGTGTCTGCCTCAGTCTCATAAGATGGACTGTCAGTGGACTTCCCATTTGCCTAGGGAAAGTGCAGAAGACCTTAGGTTCCGGCAAGGGCGCACCCTGCGGGGTGTTAACTCGTACAGATAGAGGGTATGGATGCCCGGAAATAAGCCCAGGGAATCCATGGCCTCCTTCTGAGGTGAGGTAGGGATCCCCTCCCCTTTAGGAGTAGGGACTTACGGGCAGTGGAGAAACCCTGACGCAAGGGAGAGACGACCGAGGAAGAGTGCAAAGTCTGATGCTTGATCTCCATATTAAGTTTTTTAGGGGGGTTTGTGAGGGTATATATATATATTGCCATATGTGTTTTTTATGCTTTTATACCTATATGCAAGTTTTATTCAATTCCAAATGAAAAAAACTTATATGTCGCCGTACATCAGATATCCCAAGGCTTTGCAAGAGATGTTCTAGAAACACAGCAAAAAAGAACCAGACATGAAGGCCGCATGTACTTGGCCGATTTCCCAGAAGCGCTGGAACAAGATATCAAGATGTTCAAATGTACATAATTTTCACTGTCTTAGGCCCGAAATCCGGACTTCTTAGAATTGAGTGGGTGATTCTTTGCACTGGAGTTAATTGAATACGTGATTTTCTGTACGTAAGCCAGAGGCGCCAGTATCAAGATAATGACTGTTATATGATTTTCACTGTCTCAGTCCGCAAATCCGGACTGCCCATATATGGTTATGAGCCCATCACCCCCTAGTGGGGATGGGACAAAGGGTATAAGATCTCATGTAATCTGTAATAAAGCACGTCGACGTCGGCAGCCGCAGCCATGTCCCGTGTGAGGAATGATACCAGATCCCTGTGTGGTGTCTCTTCTTACCGCCGGCAACGGGGCAAGTGGGGTGGGCCCGATTGGTGCTGTACTTAGAATTTTAACCCTGATAGGTAGGTGTGTCTTTCCGTGCATCAGCTGGGCCATCATGGGGCACAGGGACCGTGGTAGGCAAGTTCTGTTGACCGTCCCATTTCTGCTGCTCCCATATTTAGTCCATTTGTCTTTTTTTCTTCATTGCTGGCTTGTAACTGTAAAGTCCTTAGCATA
Organism: Eleutherodactylus coqui; assembly: GCF_035609145.1. Classification (NCBI taxonomy): domain Eukaryota; kingdom Metazoa; phylum Chordata; class Amphibia; order Anura; family Eleutherodactylidae; genus Eleutherodactylus; species Eleutherodactylus coqui. The sequence continues at coordinate 158,224,161 of NC_089843.1, read as the reverse complement.
TCAATGTCCAAAATTTTAGCAAAGTCCAAAGTTTGTATCAAAGTCCAAGTTCATATCAAAGTAGTCAAAGTCCAAGGTTTATATCAAATTCTTCTTTTCTTTGTTAACCCAAATAACGAAACTGGAGCAGGTTACAAAACACTCGCAGTCCAAAAAAAATCTAGACGAATTAACGGCCCTTAGACATCGGCTGAAGTGCCATCTAGCAGAAAAGTTCAACAAAAAACATATGTACCTAAAACAGACCTTCTATGCCCACGGCAATAGGGGTAGTAAGCTCATGACCCATCTCCTAAAAAAGACCAAGAAAAGGAATGCGATCCTTACCATAAAAACGAAATCCGGCTCTCTGGCTTCCGCCACTGTAGACATAGCGAAGGAGTTTCAACTCTTTTATTCAAAACTTTACAACCTAAAGGAGGAGGAATACACAATTCCCCAGAAAGACGCAATCATCAGAATAGACGCCTTCCTGAGTTCACTTAAATTGCCGGAGCTGAGCGAAACGGATGCGCTCTCGCTAATGTCTACAATCACAGAAAAAGAGGTGGAACAGGTACTTAACTCCTTCCCACAGGGCAAAAGTCCAGGCCCGGATGGTCTAACAATTACCTACTACAAGGCATTCAAATCACAACTGGTCCCTAAGCTCACCGATACGCTAAACGCACTTCTTAAAGGAGCGGATCTTCCCAGGCAAGCCCAAGAGGCACATATAACCCTCATTCTGAAGGAAGGTAAAGACCCGACGCAGTGTAGTAGCTATAGACCGATTTCACTTATCAATCTAGACACAAAGATTTGGGCCAAGCTATTAGCTAAAAGACTAGGAGAATTCATCCCCACATTGATTAATTCGGAACAGGCAGGGTTTGTTCGGGGAAGAGAGGGAAAGGGTAATTGCCTGAGACTTCTCCACGCCATCAAATACGCTCACTCCAGCAAAATCCCTGTAGCCTTCGTAAGCACTGATGCGGAGAAGGCTTTTGACAGGGTAGACTGGACTTTCATGGAGAGAGCCCTGCTGCGCTTTAACCTCCCACGACCTTTTATTTCGGCAATATTCACCCTTTACTCAAATCCCCATGCCAGACTCAAAATAAATGAAGCATTGTCACCAACGTTTGAGATCAAGAACGGGACCCGCCAGGGTTGCCCCTTGTCCCCCATACTATTTATTCTCTCACTAGAACCCCTGTTGCAGTGGGTAAGACAGGACACGGTCTTGGAGGGCCTGAAGATTTCTTCACATACCTTGTCGGCCGCGGCATTTGCGGACGACATCATGTTTGTTATCACTAAGCCAGAAAAGAGCCTGCCCAGACTGGTTTCTATCTTAAGCGACTTTGGCAAGTTGTCAAATTTTAAAATCAATTTCACCAAGTCCACAATACTCAATATCTCAATTCCAGAAAAGAAATGTGGCCCCTTGAGAGCGAAATCTCCCTTCGCCTGGTCCGAGACGGTGACAGACTACTTAGGAATAAAACTCACAAAAATATCTGAAGAACTGTATGCACACAACTTCCACCCAGTATTAGCCCAAATTAAAGCTATGCTACAAACGTATGACTTACCTACCCTTTCATGGTTTGGTCGCAAGAACATTCTGAAATCCTACGTCCTCCCCATAATAATATATAAACTACGCATGATCCCAATACATCTCCCGCTCTCCTTCTTCAAAGCTATCAGAGTGATATGTACGGGCTTTGTGTGGAAACAAAAGAGACCTAGGTTGGCATACAACTTAATGACCAAAAGGAGGGCGGAGGGGGGGATTGGAACTGCCATGTATCCAGGAATACTACCAAGCCATTCAACTCAGTTACTGGGCAGACTTAACACAACCGGCGAGGGACCCATTGCTACAAGAGCTGGCTAGGGCTTCACATGGGAATTACCTAGTGGAGGACCTCTGGTTCCCTAAAAGAAACCTCTACAGAGCGAGGGTATTTAGCGCTCTCCTCAGAGGTCCATGCGTGATCTGGGACAAACTTAAAGACAAACTGGCCCCTACACCATCTCCACTGATTCCTATTCGCAGCCTGAACAGACTTTTGGAGATCCCACCAGATCCGGGATCTCTGAGTGTCTGGACGCAACTCCAGGGTACCAAAATAGGGGACGTTCAGGCCCTGGCGCACAGGACACCCGAGGATATTATCAAAACATTGGCCCCTAATAGTAACCCCTCATTCCTGCAGTTGGCACACATGAGAGAAGTAATTGGGAAATTCCTAACTAAATATAGTTCCACCAGACCAAGGACGAGCTTCGAAACTGCTTTAGAGAAAGATAGAGCCAACACTAGGAAAATCTCCTATACTAGGAGAGATTTTATAGCACCACCGTTATACGCAAAACCAGCCTTCCTGTTATCATGGGAAAAAGAACTAAAAATAACTCTATCTCCAGAGGATTCTAAACTAATACTAAAACTGGCTTACGGCATGTCCATGTGTGTCCTGATGCAAGAAAGCCACTTTAAACTGCTGGTTAGGTGGTACAAAACCCCCCAATGGCTGAAAGCGTACAAACTGTCTGCCCACGACAGATGCTGGAGGTGTGACGCGGCAGTGGGCTCCTACCTGCACATCTGGTGGGAATGCGGGCTGATTTCTCACTTCTGGAGGGAGGTGGAGGGAGACTTGAGAGTCCTTTCCCCCAACCTGGTAATTACACCAGAAATGATCTTCCTCTGGAAACCTTCCACAAATTTTCACCCATGCAGAAACAAATTGATAGCCTTTGCGATAGATGCAGCTAAGGCCCTGATCCCCTTAAACTGGCTACAACAAAAACCACCCTCTCTTACGCAATGGAGAGAAAAGATGGATTTGATATGTAATCTTGAAGAGCTAACAAGCTGGGCAAAAGGCACACATAAGGACTTCATTCTCACATGGTACCCGTGGAGGGAGGCAAGGAGGGGACATTAAGACCCATCTGTGCAGGGCGGTGGATCGTGGAAACCTGACCTGTCTCCCCTTAATCGAGAGGCGCATCTGTCGGGACGGAGGGGACCCCGGGCGTTGATACGGAGGTGGAGTATACGAGGCTGTCGGAGCTACAAGACCTAGACAGAGAGGAGAAGAGCAACCACAGGAAAAGTGGTAGATCACACCGCTACCCACATGTCCCATCCTTCCCCCCCACCTTGTCCTGTCTTTTATCCCGTCTCATTCCAATGTCCCCCCCCCCCACCCCCCCAATCATCCTACCTATTCCTTACTTTAAGAATACTGCAACCTTGCAGTTAAGTTCAGTATGTCTCTTTACCTTTTTTTTTTTTAAGCGAAGTTAATCTTATATTCTCAGCTCATATCTTTTTCTCCCTCTCTTCGCAAATACAGTGTTTGCATATAGTTTGTTTAAGTAATAAGAAATAAGCAGTTATTGCCTTGCCTTTTTGCAATGTATGTTTGAAAAATATAATGAAAATCCAAATAAAACTTGATTTAAAAAAAAAAAAATTCTTCTTTTCTTCTTTTCTTCCACGGCTTCAGGGCCACTGCCTTCGCTGTGTGGTTTGTGATGGCGTTGCCTCTTGCTTCTCCGGTGTAGGAATTGGTGTGAGCTTTCCACTTTGTCACCGCTGCACCATTCTTAATTGGCTGTCCTGCTGAGGTAACAAGCTGTCTGGCCTTCCATGTTGGGCCGTAATCATGAGCTATGCCAAATGCATACCGGGAGTCAGTGTAAAAGGTTGCCATCTTACCTTCTACCACTCTACACGCCCCAGTGAGGGCCTTCAGTATCGCTTCTTGTCCTGAAACATGCGGAGGAAGAGCTTCTGCTTTTTAGGACATCTTGTTGCGTGATCACTGCATATCCAGCGTGGAGTCGTCAATCACCCTGGTACCATCTACAAAAACAACTCAGTATATGCTTTCAATTAACATTTATTATGGCCACCTGTTCTGGCAACATGATGGCTTCCATTAGTAAACTTACAGCTTTTCTATTCTTGATGGAGGAAACACAAAAGGCTTAGTGATACATTGAGGTAACTATTTGGGTCAGGATATTGTGGTGCCCTCGGGAATTGGCCAGGCATCTAATATCAGCTTCATGCATCTGGGAAACTGGTTTTGGGCTATTCTGTGCCCCTTATGGCAGCACTGTCCAACAGTACTGCTTTCCTCTGAAAATAAATGCAAACAAATACTGACAGTCTGGCTGGCCCTTTAAACTCTTTCTCTTTAACAGGGAACAAAAGGGGTATTGGCTGGGAAGACACATTTCTTAAGGGCTTTAAGTTAACATAAGGAAGAGACAGTGTCTGCAATTGCATCTTCCTGGACATGTGCCAGGGGGTACTGACGGACCAAAGGGGCTAAGAGCTTGGTCCTCTGCGTACGTAAGAGTGAGGACAGGTAGAGGTGTCGCTTGGTCTGCTGCCATCCGACAGAGGGTCGGGTGACTTTCAGATCCGGGGTGTATACGAGCCTCACCAGACAGGTGAAGTTTGATACAACCTCCCAAGGGTCCCATCACGCAATTCTCAATATGCTTTCAGGACCTTCCAGCATAAGGAAGCGCGTGAGGCATCGCGACTCTTAAAACATTACCTCAAGCGGTTCAGTTTCTGCCAGCTGAATTGGCACTTCTGAAACCCCTTGCACCGATTACCGCTAGACAATCAGGCTGGTATTCTATTTCAAATAGATCATAACCTTATTGTAAAAAGGAAAAAGAAAAAAATTAAAAATTTAAAAATAGCTGACCTGCAATACCTAGATCACCTATATCTTCTCTCCCCCCCTTTTGAACTAGGGTACTTAATTGGGAGAGTAACCGAGTTCAAAGTAGTAGCAACAGTGAGAAGAATGACAAGAGCACATTGTAGCTGGATTTGACGGGCCAGAAATAAGTGCTTGGGTTGCACTTGCGTGTATATGCTCCGGATGTCATGGGGGGGTGAGGACCACTAGGGGGAGTTAGTTCAATACCAACTCCGAAGATTTGTTAACCATTGCCTGTACTGCTGCCACCGCACAAACACACGAGGGAGCTGCTTCAGAGGTGAGAGAGAAAAGAATAATTGAAAGACAGTCATAAAGTAGTTGCATAAGTAGGGAAACCGAGTGCATTCATGGTCGGCAGTATGAAACAAGGCCCAGAAAGGTGCGGGGTTTGGCAATGCATATAGGTACAGGTATGGCCGGGACAGCAGCCTTTTGTTCCTATGTCAGATGTCCAGTTCCTTGGCCTAAACAGTGACCCAGGAGAACAACCTTAGTTTTGCAGAACTGGAGTTTGTCTTTAGAGGCTTTACAGACATTTTCTGCAAGAAAAATTAACAGTGAAATTGTGGCCTGTTGGCAGGCTTCCAGATCATCAGCACACAGCACCTACATCACACAGCGCCGACAGCACACAGCACCTACATGCGGTAGATGGCTGACTGACCCTTCAGTGTCTTTTCTGGACTGGAAAAAGAGGGGTGTTTGTTGGAGCAGTTAGTTTACAAAACTCTTCTGAACCGGCACCTGAGGTCTCAACCCGTACTGACCCATCTGGTGAGAATTTGATGGATGCAGATAAGGCCTGTAAGATATCAGTGCCAATAACAGACATGAATATTCTACAAACATCTATCCACATTGAAAATTTTACAGTCTGCATATGCAGAAGGGGGGGAGAAAAACTTGTATCCCCAGTCAATATCTGCATCACACATCTTACATTTATCATAGTCTGAACACGGGTCATTAACTCTCATCCATCCATGCGGTCAAGTCTGTCTCTCTCTCATTCAAATGTTAGTAAGAGTTCACACAGGACGTAACGCGTATGATGCAACTGTCCTCATCTTGCAAACAAATGCATTCAATCACTACCACCCCTCCCTGGAAACAGTCAAACTTTAACTGTCTGTAATACTAGAGATGTACAACAGATTCCACAACACTAATATTCCCCATAAAAGGAACACACATTTAGCAATTATGCACACGTCCGACCAGTGACAGAACTAACATTTACACAAAGAACAGCAAAAACAGTAAGATTCACTGGATTCATTACGGGTTTCATTCTATTCAAGCAAGCAGAGTTACTCGTCCAGTGTTCTCCGCTCTAATCTTTGGCCTTGAGAGCCAGATGAAGAGAAAAACAAAGGGAAGGAGGGAGGACCTGCTCCGGACTAGCTGCGGCTTCTAATAGATCAAGCATTAACCCTCTATGTACTCCTATATATATATATATATATATATATATTATCACATATTGACCCTCTCCTTCCGACCTTTCTTCTCAGCAGTATCTGACTTATGAGGAATGGACAACACGTACAGCATTGACACAATGTTATGACATTAAAACATACAGGACAGACAGCACGGTGGTTAATTGTCACATAATTGTCTGCAGACTCTGCATAAACTTGCTTCATGTCATAGGGGGACACAGACTAGAGGATTCCCTTTCTCCTCCATTTTTCCCCTTGCAAAGTGGAAAAGATTTTTCCAGCAACAACTACATTCATGGGAATTTTTAAGCACAGACCTACTTGGGATGGGGGTGCTAAACACAGACTGCAGAACAGATAATCGGGAGAAGGCTATTTGCAGATGGGATGAGGGGACTTGAATGTTTCTATGCAAAATTCAGAAAAGGCACTCGTCATTGCAGTTCAAAGAATTGGCATGCCAGGTAAAAACATACATAGATGGGAGTTCAGAGGCCAGCTCATTTCTGCTGCGGAGCTAAGATGACATCTGAGGGGTAACTGAAGGTATTGTTGCAACAGAAGCTAAAATGGCCGCAGGGCTATGGCTGGCACTGAAATGGCCACCGAAGGCGTGGCCTGACTGGGCAATGGTGACGGGAGGGTCCAGGAATACTACATACTAGACACGTATCAAGATATATCGACTGGTATTGGCCCCAATAACAACACGGTCATCTAGGGGCAGGGCAAAGGGAGAAAAACATCGTCCATGACACGGCCGGGGCGGTGCCCTCAGATGGTGAAGAAGGACTGCCTTTCTTTGTCTTCAACTTGAAACTGCAATTATCTTACTTCAACTTTACATTACTTATTGAATCTACATACTACCAACTGGGTATGCCTAGCCCTATGCTCAATGACACATTGGGAAGTTTATCTCTAAGTGCCTGAGCCTTTTGCTCAGTGACTATACCAACAGTTTCACATACTCTTTGACTTTCTTCACATACTCCTTCCCTCCTCTACATGACACCAAGTGGACAGGATCAAACAGACCACTGTCAGGTACCTTAATTTAAACATGTTCCGAAACTAAACTCTGAGCCGTCTCTCAACCGGGAGTCCGAAGCCGTATGCTCAATCACGTGATCGTACTTGTCACGTCCGATGCCGTCTGCTCAATCACTCCCTGAGAAGTATGCTCAATAAACTAACCCTCGAAGCCGTCTCTCAACCGGGATCTGCAGTCCCTGAGAAGTATGCTCGATAAACTAAACCCTCGAAGCCGTCTCTCAACCGGGATCTGCAGTCCCTGAGAAGTATACTCGATAAACTAAACCCTCGAAGCCGTCTCTCAACCGGGATCTGCAGTCCCTGAGAAGTATGCTCGATAAACTAAACCCTCGAAGCCGTCTCTCAACCGGGATCTGAAGTCCCTGAGAAGTATGCTCGATAATCCAATTTATAACGTCCTAAAAGATTCTGTCCCCTGGTGTCATAGACCACCCAAGACCTGAGGTAAACTTCTTTACCGATGACAACTATGATGTCAAACATCAAACATCCGACTGACCTAGGAGTCTGTCAATCAACTGAGCCAAAACAGACCAACGGCAGACATCATATGATAAATATGACACTTACCGGGCTGTGTGTGAGGTTGATCAGTCCTCTGGTTTGGCACAGTGGATATATGTCCTCCCAGTCCGATGTCGTCGTCCGATGAGTGACACAAGAGTCAAGGGTAAATCCCGCCGACTACGCCAACTGTTAAGGACCGTTACACATGACCGGTCACATTAACCTTTCAAGCCTTGGGTTCCAAATTAGTTCATATCTGGATGCATCAGAGAGGCCAAAAACTATCTGATTCATAGTAATTAGCTCTCACAGATATGTAGAGATGGGCCGCGGCAAGTATATACAGCCCACTCTGCTTAAGGCGCGTACACTCACTGAATCTTTATTGACTGAGTATATTTCTTAATACAGGAAAGCAATACGTCATTAGTCACGAGGTTAATCTTATTGGGTTAGAAAAAACATCAAGAATTGTTGAACAATCAGCGCAGTGAGAATAAATATGTGAAATGTCCTTCAAATGATTATTCTCTCTTGTGAGTTTGGATGATCACAGCGTCTTATCAGCACGATTTGCTCTTTTCCAAAGCTCAGGACATGGGGGAGGTTTTTCTGATAGCGGCTGTACCAGGCAAATGTTCTCGGATGAATAGAAAGAAAAAAACAAATCATTAGACAATGCACCGAATACCCTGCTGTAAAGTTATTTTTGCAAATTTATTGTTTCACTACACACAAGCTTATTTACATCTTATAATGCTCCATTTTGTATCTAGCGGCCATTTTGAGACAGATTCTTCCATTTTATGAGCCTGTACTTTCTCATTAGTGGGGCCTGTCCGTAATGCTACCGCTGAAATGTTAATAATTCTGGGCTCTGCCTATACCGCTGCTAATGGTATGTCACTGGGGTGTGGAAACAGAGGCTTCACAAAGACATGATGGCGGCGAGGCCATTTCCAACCAACGCTGTTACTGTTAAGGTGCATATAACCACGGACACGTGTAGAGGACACATAGTGCCTCCAAAACATCCCCCTCCTCCTCCAACAATGAAAACATTCTTGGCAAATACCTTTGCATTGGTCCGTCTGGTAGCAGTCCAAGCATTTCACTTTTAACGACACAACAAGAGAGCACCACCACCATCCCCCCCCCGCCACGGCCCACTTAATCCTGGCCACATTCCGAAAACCAACTACATAAAACCGCGCTACCAGGTCCGCAGTCACCACCACATTACCACCAACGAGGTTACTGTTAAGGTACATATTACCAGTCAGACTGGGGCATGCAGTGTGGGCCGAAGCCCACCTGTATTAAGCACGACATTACTACCTCAGCTGTGTTGGGCAATGCAATGGGATATATTTATGTACCGCCGGTGGGTTCCAGGGAGCCACCCATGCTGTAGGTCCACAGGGAATTATAAATGCATCTGTTTCCACTTCTAAAGAACCCCAGTCTGACTGGGGCATGCAGTGTGGGCCGAAGCCCACCTGTATTAAGCACGACATTACTACCTCAGCTGTGTTGGGCAATGCAATGGGATATTTTTATGTACCGCCGGTGGCTTCCTGGCACCCACCCATGCTGTGGGTCCACACGGAATTATAAATGCATCTGTTTCCACTTCTAAAGAACCCCAGTCAGACTGGGGCATGCAGTGTGGGCCGAAGCCCACCTGCATTAAGCACGACATTACTACCTCAGCTGTGTTGGGCAATACAATGGGATATTTTTATGTACCGCCGGTGGGTTCCAGGGAGCCACCCATGCTGTCGGTCCACAGGGACTTCACAATAGTGAGTTGTACCTGCCTGTGTCTATGAATTAAAAACCGCGGTCTGACTGGGGCATGCAGACACCTTGACAGAATGAATAGTGTGTGGCACATAGGTTCCCCATTGCTATGCCCACGTGTGCAGCTCCTGATGGCGGTGGCACAGGATTATATTTCTCATTGCTTCTGTACAGCATTGTAGGCTATCGCCCCGCCCCTTTTAAAGAGGGTCGCTGCCTAGCCGTGCCAACCCTCTGCAGTGTGTGCCTGCGGTTCCTCCTCATGGCAGACGCACTTATAAATAGACATGAGGGTGGTGTGGCATGAGGGCAGCTGAAGGCTGCGCAGGGACACTTTGGTGTGCGCTGTGGGGGGGGGGGGTGTTGGGCAGCATGTAACCCAGGAGAAGTGGCAGCGGAGTGTCATGCAGGCAGTGATTGTGCTTTGTTGGAGGTAGTGTGGTGCTTAGCTAAGGTATGCATTGCTAATGAGGGCTTTTCAGAAGTAAAAGTTGTTGGGAGGGGGGGGGCCCACTCTTGCCGCTATTGTGGCTTAATAGTGGGACCTGGGAACTTGAGATGCAGCCCAACATGTAGCCGCTCGCCTGCCCTATCCGTTGCTGTGTCGTTCCCATCACTTTCTTGAATTGCCCAGATTTTCACACATGAAAACCTTAGCGAGCATCGGCGAAATACAAAAATGCTCGGGTCGCCCATTGACTTCAATGGGGTTCGTTACTCGAAACGAACCCCCGAGCATCGCAATAATTTCGTCCCGAGTAACGAGCACCCGAGCATTTTGGTGCTCGCTCATCTCTAATTTTCAGTAAATTTGGAATTGTTTTTATATACACACCACTACCATAAATTACAATATGTCAAAAAAACATATCAAAATGATTTGGATAAATAAATGAACTCCAAAGTTATTACAGTATAAAGTAACACGTTAAATTTGAATAATGGGGTTTGGCCAAAACTGGATGCATGGCGAAGGGGAAAATATTCCCATATAACCTTGTACTACTTTTGTAAACCAGTTATTTAGTTTACTCTTTTTATCTTTTCCTTCTCACATTAATGCTGTTCCACAAACATATGTTGAAACAACTCTCCATGTCACCTATTTAGTGCTGCCAGGTTGTAACTGCTAACAGACTCCCTCTAAAGTTTTATTACAGTGAGTTGTTTATTAGATATGAGGATAAAACTGGTGCAAGTTTATGAACCATTTTTATAAAGCATGTGACCTTTATTTGTATGTTTCTCCTGGTTCTTACATTAGTAGTATACGCTACGGATGTAGCAATCATTTGCATGACTGGCGCATTGTGATAAATTTACAGCATTGTAACATGTTGTAGTTACAGTCGCAATCAAAATTATTCAATGCCCATTGCAAATTAGATTTATTTTCCAAATTCATAAATTTCAGCTGTTTGCAAAAAAACCTCCAATCAAACAACAACAATTTAAATAGTTAAAGATAACTAAAATAACAAATAGTTTTGCCGCATTCAACACAAAAGGCCACTTTTAATGACTATTGTAGTCATTAAAATTTAACTCCTTAATGTCAAGCATGTTTTGTACTGTATTTTTTGGACTATAGGACACACATTTTAGCTAAATAAAAATTGTGCAAAAATATTTGTCCATCTTATAGTCCAAAGTGAGAACACCGCTATTTTAGTGACTGATGAAATGCCTGCCAAATCACTGTGAGGACTGTACAGTCCTCTCTCCCTGCTCAGTTTGGATCTGTGTGATCGGCGATGGGCAGGTGAGGAAGCCAGTGCAGAATACAAGCAGTGCCAGACAGACTCCATTGACTTTTACCAGATGTAATAGCATAGCATGCTGCACTATTTTCTCTGGAATTTTGTGCCAGATCTATGCTGGCAGCTACAAATGGAGTCTGTAGTGCAGACATGAATGAAGGCTTAAAAAAACAGAATAAAGGAGGTTACGTGTAGTACCCCAGAATTGTGCATCCCAGCACTTTCTATGATGATTACAGTGTTAAATCAGTTTAATGTAATGTATGATATGTGTGAAATGTTATGATGTTATGTTGTTCATATTTGTCACTGAAATATGTGTTCTGGTAATATTCTCCAACCCCTGGTGAGTACAAATCACCTAGCAATAGTTAGTGGAGTGGTTAACCAGGTGTAGCAGGTCGGTGATTGGTGGAGTCCTTAGATAGGCTGGGCTAGTGTGACAGTATAAAAGGAGAGAGTGGGCAGAGTTTTGTTTAGTCTTCAAAGTCCAGAGCTAAGCTTGAGCTTAAAATAAGCTGGTGAGGAACAAGAAGAAAGACAGTGTGTTCGGAAAGAGAACAACTAAAGTGTGAGTACTCAAGAGCTGTTCCGTAGAAGAGCAAAGAGAGAGAAGAGAAGAGGTGATTAAGATCTAAGTCAGCCATACATGGGCAGAGCACGAAAGGAAACTAAGTCACCCAGAGATAGGCACAGCCAAGGAGAGAAGCTGGAAGAAAAGCAAAGAGGATAAATGTAGTACCCTGTATCAAGCCCCTGAGAAACTGGATAAGTAATTAATGCCTGCAACTGTAAATGTTTCTCCTAAAGTCATCTAATGTAAATTGTATACAACAAGTCAAGTAAACTCCTCATCTGCTCTTGAGGAATAAAACTGTTTTGTTTTACTTTTACACCCGACTCCTGGAGCCACTTCCTACCATTGATTCCATCTATAACATCTGTACTAAGGTACCACACTAAGCCCTCCAGGCTGGGCAGAGGTTCTACCCCCATTTTAGTTTAGTTCTCCAATTTTTGTATTTTATTGTTTTGCGTGGAACGGGTCCCTACCCATACGCAAGCTGGCATCACAACAAATGCAACACCTTCCTCTAACTGACTCTAAGGGGAGCACCCCACCAGTGTATCACCATCTTACCCTGCCCGATTCCACAGGCAGAAGGCCATAACAACACCCAAATTTAACACTTTGTGTGATCCACCGTACCAGATCACAATTTTCCACATGTTTCAGGGAAGCAGCAGAGTCACTGTGACTACCATCTTATTCCGCACTGCTCTTTCCTCTTGCCATTGGTCAATATGGAGGAATCATGCAACAGGAGAAACTTTTTTATGGCTAGCTAAATGTAATACGGTATTTACATATGCCATTGCAATTTTTTTCAAAGGCAAAAAAAACTGAGGACACATTAAGCTTAACAGGAGTGGCATCTTAGATACTAACTGCCTCATCTGTAAAATTCCAAAAATGGAAGCTTTACGTTAAACCAATATTCCACCAGGAAAATTTTAATTAGTATGTCATATTTTTTTCCTATTTTTTGTTGTCTAAGTATTAACAATACTTAATATAGCACTGTTTTGTTATTATGACCTGCTGCAAATGTGATGCATAGCCAGACACTAGATTTTGATGGAATTCCTGAGAAATCTTAGCTCATTTCTCATGGGCAATGCCCGGTAGTTCAATAATATTCTTGGGTTCATGTGCTGCAGTCACTTTCTTCCAATTCAACCAAATATTTTCTATGGGTTTAAAGCCATTTTGTGTCAAATAGCTATCTTGTATGCCTCTTTTCATTATATTCATTTGTCCCTTTTCTTGAGGGTTTATAGATATTAAATAGTTACTCAAAAAGCCTTGAGTTAAGATATGAGGCCAGAGCTACATCAAATAGTTATTCAGCATTCAGACTGTTTGGTGGGTCAAGATGACATGTTCCTAGCTGTTCACATATGTTACAAAATATTCTCTCTAAACTTATTGTTTAGAATTACTGTACTTTAGTGTTCTAAGAAGTTAATCACGCAGGATTCTTCTGCGCCTGCGCTGCGTTTGCCTGACATATTAGATGTTAAATTCCTTATCTTGCAGATTCATATTGTGTTTATGTTTCATAGACCAATGGTAATAAATTAAGTATAATAGATTTGTCACTGAAAGGGCCTGAGACTAAAATATAACTTTTAATAATTTTTAAAAATTAAAATTACCCTGATTAACCAGGGTGGTTACGACCCAAAAACAAACACAAGTGTAACAAACAAACAAAAACAAAACTTCCGAGTGGGATTTGAACAATTAGTGAGTATATAGAGTCTCACCAACCTCCTAGCCACCAAGGTAAGTATGACCAAGAGGACTGATAAGAAATGGAGTGAACTTACACGACCTTTGGACAAAGATATAAGGCCAAAAGTGTCGGACCCTAATGGGTGATTAATGGTCGTTTTTTGTTAATGGAAACGTGCACATTATTCAACGGCACCGTTCCAGACCATAAATATCAATCACTCCAAGAGTTATTAAATAGTGGATTCATAATAGTCTATTGGATCCACAATATTTAATGGAGGTAATGTGCTCTTCTACCCGCTTAATCACAACACTATGCTGTGTTAATGTGATTTGATATTGTTAAAGTTTACTTCCACGTCGGAACAGTAATCTGTCAAGACCCAATTTATAATGTATGGGTCCAGGTTATGTTTATCAGACAACAAAACTGGAGAACTGGACTTGTATAGTCTAGACTTCCTTGTGCATATTATTGTCCGAAGGAGTCAGGACTATAATGATGTGTGCCAGTACAAGTACAGATTTTAATACATTTGTAAATAGTTGACTAAAGTCAATTAATGACTGAAGCAACCAAAATCGTCCAAGGTCGCCAACGCGTTTCCACAGTGCAGGAAGGATTTTTATAGTCACTGCTTCATCAGGACGAAAAAGAGGACTTGAATGTGTTTGAAATTGACACAAAGTACAAAATTGTACTCCGTTTGTTGTTAAATTCAAATTGGGTGGTGAACGTCAGTTGCGCAATAAGAAGATATCAAGAATTAGCGCATATAAACTGACGTTCGTCACGCTACAAGAAAACGGGCTGGAAGATTGATTGCACAGTGTGTAAGAGCAAATAAGGAAAGTATGTTAACCACTGCGCATGATGCAAGCTTAAGTATATAGACAACACCAAACTTAGCAAACCATCTTAGATAGGTTCGTTATTGGAGCACCATATAACGAACATGGATGCTAGTAACTTGGGTGTCTTAGCGCATGATATAATAGCGTGCAATACCCCTTGCAGCATAACATGCCAGGGAGGTCAGTTTAAGGTTACTATGATAAGAGCACCTGACCTGGCTAACTGATAGTGCGGTCCTAAATGGTGACCGTTAACTGTGCTATACTACCAGCCCCTTATGAGGCAACACTTCAATTTGACAGACCTGGTAACTGTCTGTACCTGGTCGGTTTATGTAGGGCTAACTCCTCCTTGTGGGAGGGGAGTGAATTAAGATTCCAATTGGGTAATCCATAGCAATAGGAGGGCAGCATCGGGACCATCTGATCTGAGTTCTTCTGAGAGTGAGCTCTCTGGAAGCGACTCCGCAAGACTTTATCAATACCCTAAACAGAGAGGTAGGGGCCAAGGCCGTGGTAGAGCCAAAAACCGGGGTAGGAATTACAACAGCCCCTCTGATCGTTTTTTAGGCCCACCTATTGCCAATTATTTCATGCGGGAACGCAGGAAGCCTGCGCACCAACAATGACCACAATGATTGACCCAATAACTAATGAAGAATCTTCTAGTACAAACCACGGTGTTGTAGCCCCAAATCCTACAACATTAGACAAGGATGATTTTCAAATTATCAATTTATCTTCAAGACCCCTTTCTAGAGATGAAACTAAACTCTTGACCAAAGGCCTGTCATTTGTCCCTACATTTCGTTACGATCCCTTCATATGGAAAAAAGATATATCATTGTTCCTCAGGAAACTTAAATGGAAAAAATTCTATGCCTCACAGAATCGCAAAAAAAGTGCAGAATTAGGTCTCGATGTTGGGGATTTAGAAGCCCTTGACGATCTTGAGGATTTGGAAAGAGAAGCTACTACATCACCGGGTGAGGGCCCATTTACCACGCTTAAATTGAAGAGTACGAGCATGCCACCCATAACTGACTCCCCTTATATCGATATGTTCGAAAAATTGGTATCTGAAGAACTAAAACCCTTATCAGAAAAAAGATCTTTTCATCACCAAAACCTAACCCAGGGGGAAAAAAAAGCTTTACTTGAGATCGAGAATGATAAGAGTATAGTGATAAAACAATCTGACAAGGGCGGTAACCTTGTCATCATGGATGATTTGGCATACAGGGAGATGTGTATGAACCTTTTAGGTGATAATACCAGTTATGGCAGATTAGATCGGGACCCCACCTATTCCTTCCAAAAGGATTTGCTTGGGATACTGACACGAGCCAAAGACCAACATCTTATCAGTCACATTGAATTCAATTTCTTGTATCCACAACACCCTCAAATACCCACCTTTTATGGTATCCCCAAGATCCATAAGGGTTTTACACCACTCAAAGGACGCCCCATCGTATCTGGCATAAACAGCATCACACAGGCCTCCAGCCAGTACATTGAGACGATTCTCAAGCCATTCGTAGAATCGCTACCATCATTCGTATTAGATACGACCGATGTACTTAGGCGTCTAGCAGATCTATATGTTTCTGATACTACCCTGTTGGCCAGCCTTGATGTGGAGGCACTCTACACCTCCATTCCACACGAGGGTGGTCTAACTGCTATCAGCTTTTTTCTGCAACAAAGGGGAAGGTATTTTGTGGACCATAACAAGATGGTTCTAGAACTTTTACAGTTCGTTCTGGAACACAATTATTTTGTGTTCGACCGAAAGTACTTCCACCAGCTCAGGGGGACCGCGATGGGGAGCCCATGTGCTCCCCATTACGCGTGTCTTTACCTGGGCTGGTGGGAGGAAAAGTACGTCTTGACTGATACTACTATTATTTGGACCCAATACATCGATATGTGGATTCGCTATATCGATGATGTTTTCATCCTCTGGACGGGTACAGAAGTCCAATTTCTGGAATTTGTTGGTCAACTCAACAAAAATTCCTTGGGCCTCTTCTTGACATCAGAAATCCAACAACAATCCATAACCTTTCTGGATCTTCAGATTTCAAAAACCGAATCAGGGTTCATCTCCACAACACTATTTAGAAAACCCACATCTACCAACAATTTTCTGCATTATGACAGTCATCATCCGAGGTCATTAAAAGATGGCATCCCGAAGGGACAGTATATCCGTGCTAAACGTAATTGTTCCAATGAAGATGATTTCAACAAAAAATCAGAAGATATTACACGTCGATTTCTAAATAGAGGTTATCCCACTGCTGTATTGGAAAAAGCACGTGAGGGAGCAAACACCAGAAGAAGACCTGAATTGTTAAATGGGAGAAGCAAAAGAGAAGGGGACGGTCTTATACGACTTATTGGAACTTACGATGATGAGGCCCCCAGGGTACGGAAAGCAATTTCCAAATACTGGGACATCCTACTTGAAGATCCCGATTTAGTGGATTCCTTGCAACCATTTCCCGCAATTACTTACAGAAGAGGTAGGAGTCTTAAAGACCGCCTCTTGCGGAGTCACTATATAAGATCATCGGGCCCCTCAACTTGGCTTACGACAAGCCCAATGGTGGGGTTTTATCGTTGCCATGGCTGTAAGGCATGCCCAGTTATGGAAAAAACAAAACACTTTCAAAGCGCAACAACCGGAAAAACTTTTTCCATTCGTGATTTCATAAATTGTCGATCATCTTTTGTCGTGTATTTGGCAACGTGCCCTTGCCCCAAAGATTATGTGGGCAAAACTATCCAACAGCTACGGAGACGCACGTTAGCCCACCTTGGAAATATTAATAGAAACGAGGACACAAGTCTTTCTACTCATATGCGTGAATTCCATTCTGCCCATCCCGAAGCCGTCTCATTCAGAGGCATTGAATTAGTACGAGACAACGGCCGCAAAGGCGATATGAATCGACGACTGCTCCAAAAGGAGGCCTTTTGGATCCATAAATTGGATTGTTTAGCACCCAAGGGGTTAAACGAAAATATATCCTTTGTTTCGTTTATATAGGAATTCATCTCTAGAAGTTTTCTCTGCTGTATCGTTGCTTTTACACGTTATGGTTAGAGGTTGGGATCAATCAATTATTTTAAATTGGACAAATTAAATCAGTTTTAGAGCACCCATTAATTTATAATTTAATCCAATTGGGTACAGTAATACATAGCAGTCATATTCTAGATCTAAAATCCAAGCAGTTAGGCACAAGTCATGCATATTTATCAGTATCTGACCAGGGCAGTTATCCTTGGAATATGTGGGTTACGTGAAAATCTATGGTCCTTTAGTGATAATAACGGACATTAGAATTATAAACAGTCAGGTTATTATCCTGCCTGTTTTATAGCCAAGTAGGCATTAGTGTTTACCAATGAGATTGGTCAGTTTATGCTATCTCATTATTGACCCTTTTGTCTAGTATGCCACTGTATAATTTATAGTGGGGAGATGTGTTACATCTAAATTGTCTCTTACCTCATCATTTATATAAATATTATCCATCTTTGGAATACAGTAACTTGGCCACGCCCCCACCCTGGTTTTATCGTCCCCGTGTATTATTATTCTTAAGCTAAACTCTGCCAAACTCCGCCTTGGATTTGGTGACGTAGCGGCACTTACGTCCTCCTATTGCAGGGGCTTGTCCCTTGACCGGGGCGCCTCCCAAGTGCTGGCGTGTTTCACATAAGGAGGCGGCGCCGGACGCGATGACGTCACCGCGCCGGACGCCGCATCTCCACAACTATATGATTACACGTCTCACACAAGTGGGCGGTGCCAGACGAGTCATGTCACTACGGCTCGGCCGCGCTATATCGGCTCCCATACATGGCGCCACACCACGTGACTTGGCGCCCTGTTAATATGTAAGCAGCGGCGTCATCAACATCAGACGCCGTTGCTATCTGTTATCGGCTAGCCCGTGCACAAATGACATACTACGTGCCGTGACGTATCACGTGATTCGGCGTGTCTTTTGCATGGAAACATATGTTACTTAGCAACGGCCCTGGCCTCGCCCCCTTTCCTAATGACACGTCACTTTTGGCCCTCCTATTGCTATGGATTACCCAATTGGAATCTTAATTCACTCCCCTCCCACAAGGAGGAGTTAGCCCTACATAAACCGACCAGGTACAGACAGTTACCAGGTCTGTCAAATTGAAGTGTTGCCTCATAAGGGGCTGGTAGTATAGCACAGTTAACGGTCACCATTTGGGACCGCACTATCAGTTAGCCAGGTCAGGTGCTCTTATCATAGTAACCTTAAACTGACCTCCCTGGCATGTTATGCTGCAAGGGGTATTGCACGCTATTATATCATGCGCTAAGACACCCAAGTTACTAGCATCCATGTTCGTTATATGGTGCTCCAATAACGAACCTATCTAAGATGGTTTGCTAAGTTTGGTGTTGTCTATATACTTAAGCTTGCATCATGCGCAGTGGTTAACATACTTTCCTTATTTGCTCTTACACACTGTGCAATCAATCTTCCAGCCCGTTTTCTTGTAGCGTGACGAACGTCAGTTTATATGCGCTAATTCTTGATATCTTCTTATTGCGCAACTGACGTTCACCACCCAATTTGAATTTAACAACAAACGGAGTACAATTTTGTACTTTGTGTCAATTTCAAACACATTCAAGTCCTCTTTTTCGTCCTGATGAAGCAGTGACTATAAAAATCCTTCCTGCACTGTGGAAACGCGTTGGCGACCTTGGACGATTTTGGTTGCTTCAGTCATTAATTGACTTTAGTCAACTATTTACAAATGTATTAAAATCTGTACTTGTACTGGCACACATCATTATAGTCCTGACTCCTTCGGACAATAATATGCACAAGGAAGTCTAGACTATACAAGTCCAGTTCTCCAGTTTTGTTGTCTGATAAACATAACCTGGACCCATACTTTATAAATTGGGTCTTGACAGATTACTGTTCCGACGTGGAAGTAAACTTTAACAATATCAAATCACATTAACACAGCATAGTGTTGTGATTAAGCGGGTAGAAGAGCACATTACCTCCATTAAATATTGTGGATCCAATAGACTATTATGAATCCACTATTTAATAACTCTTGGAGTGATTGATATTTATGGTCTGGAACGGTGCCGTTGAATAATGTGCACGTTTCCATTAACAAAAAACGACCATTAATCACCCATTAGGGTCCGACACTTTTGGCCTTATATCTTTGTCCAAAGGTCGTGTAAGTTCACTCCATTTCTTATCAGTCCTCTTGGTCATACTTACCTTGGTGGCTAGGAGGTTGGTGAGACTCTATATACTCACTAATTGTTCAAATCCCACTCGGAAGTTTTGTTTTTGTTTGTTTGTTACACTTGTGTTTGTTTTTGGGTCGTAACCACCCTGGTTAATCAGGGTAATTTTAATTTTTAAAAATTATTAAAAGTTATATTTTAGTCTCAGGCCCTTTCAGTGACAAATAGTTTAGATTGCTCTAAGAGCCTTGGTTGTCACAGTGATAAGTATAATAGATTTGAATTATTGTAATCAAAGCATGTGCCTCTATAAAAACTGCTGTATGTCAATCAACATTACTTTGTGTGCGGTTTGTCAAGTTATTTCCGGGCCCGTATATACTTCTAACCAATTTGGACCCCAGAAGCATATCATATAGCAAATAGATTTATTTGCACTAACAAGACCTGGAGGGTTTAGTGAGCGCCTACCGTGCAAACGGAAATTGGGTGTTTGCTACCACCAAATCTTGCTGCAGCGTAGTGCATTAAATATTGAGTTAATGTTTGCTACACCTGTGCATTGTTTGTAATTAAATCTGTTATAACTAGTTGATACATGTTTAGCTCTCTTACTGTACAGGGTCTGTCAGCATACACATTTGATTAAATGAAACGTGCACATCTGATGGCCAAATTGAGATTTTCTAGGTTTTCTTTAGAATCCAGACTACAACCTGTGAATGCACTTTGGACAAATGCAAAACAACATATAAACTATAGTTGAAAGTTGTGGGGTGTTAGACTTCTCAAGATCCAGACCATTTTAGATGTTACCATGTGTCTCTTATAGCTAAAGAGAGTAATGATCATAACATTATATCAATGACTTTTAAAAACATCCCTAATGCATTCTGGAGAATATAGCAGGTTTAATGAGACACTTTTGGTTGTGCATAAAATTCTATACTGTATATTATTTTAGAATATAAAATGATATATAAAGACTTTATTGCATCTATCACTGGACTATAAACTATAAATAAAGTTGGTGTATTCATTTTAGTGAAAGAAAGCTACATTTTTGTTGCCACTCTTATAGTTTCTCCGTCAGGATGAGCTTGTCGAGCTCATGTCAGAGAAAAATGTATCACAACAGTAACTAAAATGATTTAGAATTTGTACATGGAAAGCCATCAAGAGGATAGATAAAGTTAGATTGCAAATACACATAACAATCTTATAACCTCCCAGCATTTATTTAGTTTGTGGGATATCAAGACTTGTGACCTTCCCATTGCAAGGTTGGTGCAACATTTGAACAATGATTATTTGTAGTTGTTCTCAGCAACTATAAAGCATGTTAACCAAGCAACATTTTTATCTTCAAACAAGCAATCACACTTCCTGCTGAAACTTTCCAAGGACCGCTTGTCAAATATCTTTTTTCGAGATAAAAAAGAAATAATAAAGTTATGTGACAAGACATCAGAGGCAGTTTATGATGGGAGTAGTGATATTTAATCACTTGCTGAGTTTCAACAGAGATTACTTTGGGATGCTGGTTTCACAAGCAGAAAGAGGAAAAGAGAGATATCTGATGAGATTGCAAACACACTGAATTGCTGCCAACTGAGGCCTTCACATAAGAAATGATTACAAAACATAAGCTTTTTTATGGCAGCTTTGATTGGTTATCCTGTATCTGTATATGACTGTTTCTTGATGCATTCATGTATTCCTTTTTTTACACTTTAAATCAAATATGACATTTCATGACAACTATGACAGGTGAAAATAAAAAGTCAGGTAATTAAATCCAACAGACCTCAGAAAGGAAAAATTCACTGTTCTTATTCAGTACAGGGACTGAAAGCTGAAATGATCACGATCAACATCAGCTTGTGGCCATCATAAGAGTTCTTTTACCAGCTTTCCCATATGGCAGTATATGGACAGCAGAGCACCTAGATAGAAAGATGAACTGCCAAAACAAGAAACTATCTAATCTGACATTACCTACCTAAAGATCTCTATTCTTGTACATGCATATTCTGTTATTAAAACAATTAATTTATCTAATTATTATTTATTGTAAAGTAATGTTAGTTCCAGGTCTCAGTTCAAATAAAAAAGGGTTTAAATGCAATAAATATATAAAACAAAAGAAATAATAAATATAGACTAGAAGACTAAAGGCCCAAAATGATACAAATTGATACAGAGAGAGAGGACCCTGCCCGCGAGGACTTACAGTCTGTATGGGGAGGGAGAAGGAGACACTAGGCGAGGATAAAAGATTCTCATGCTGTAGTGACAAAAAAGGCTTGCTGTAGCTTGTATACTTTTTCTGAATGGATATGTTTGTAGGTACTTTTTGAAACATTCCAAGCTGTTGGAAAGTCTGAGGTGTTGGGGTAATGGGCTCCAGAGTATAGATGATGCTAGGTCAGAGATATATGGAATGGACAGGTTGTGGACAACCTTGTATATGATTGATAATATCTTAAATTGGATTCTTTGGACATTGTGTAGTCATTGAGGGGTTTGGCAGTGAGGGGAGGTAGGGGAGTAATGGAAGGAGAGGTAGGTAAGCCGGGCAGCAGAGCTAAAGATGGATTGGAGGGACACAAGAGTGTTGGATAGGAGGCCACCAAGAAGGATGTTGCAGTAGTCTAGACAGGAGATAATGAGGGCATGTACTAGCATTTTTATTGACTCGGGGTTGAGGAAAGATTGTATCCGAGAGAAGTTTTAGAGTTGAGGTGACAGGAGGTGGTTTGTATCTGTGGTTTGAAGGTGAGGGTGGAATCAAATGTACACTCAGACAGCAGACTTGTGGAATTAGTGAAAGTGTGGAGCCATTTATTGTGATTGATAAGATTGATAATTAATAGAGATGAGCGAGCACCAAAATGCTCGGGTGCTCGTTACTTGGGACGAAAATTTCGCGATGCTCGAGGGTTCGTTTCGAATAACGAACCCCATTGAAGTCAATGGGCGACCCGAGCATTTTTGTATATCGCCGATGCTCGCAAAGGTTTCCATTTGTGAAAATCTCAGCAATTCAAGAAAGTGATGGGAACGACAGAGCAACGGATAGGGCAGGTGAGGGGCTACATGTTGGGCTGCATCTCAAGTTCCCAGGTCCCACTATTAAGCCACAATAGCGGCCAGAGTGCCCCCCCCTAACAATTTTTACTTCTGAAAAGCCCTCATTAGCAATGCATACCTTAGCTAAGCACCACACTACATCCAACAAAGCACAATCACTGCCTGCATGACACTCCGCTGCCACTTCTCCTGGGTTACATGCTGCCCAACCCCCCGCCCCCGCACGACCCAGTGTCCACAGCGCACACCAAAGTGTCCCTGCGCAGCCTTCAGCTGCCCTCATGCCACACCACCCTCATGTCTATTTATAAGTGTGTCTGCCATGAGGAGGAACCGCAGGCACACACTGCAGAGGGTTGGCACAGCTAGGCAGCGACCCTCTTTAAAAGGGAGGGGGCGATAGCCCACAATGCTGTACAGAAGCAATGAGAAATATAATCCTGTGCCACCGCCATCAGGAGCTGCGCACGTGGGCATAGCAATGGGGAACCTATGTGCCACACACTATTCATTCTGTCAAGGTGTCTGCATGCCCCAGTCAGACCGCGGTTTTTTATAAATAGTCACAGGCAGGTACAACTCCGCAATGGGAATTCCATGTGCACCCACAGCATGGGTGGCTCCCTGGAACCCACCGGCTGTACATAAATGTATCCTATTGCAGTGCCCTGGACAGCAGAGCTAACGTCATATTAAATGCAGGTGGGCATCGGCCCACACTGCATGCCCCAACCTGACCGGGGTTTTTAATTCATAGACACAGGCAGGTACAACTCCCTATTGTGAAGTCCCTGTGGACGGACAGCATGGGTGGCTCCCTGGAACCCACCGGCGGTACATAAATATATCCCATTGCAGTGCCCAGCACAGCTGAGGTAATGTCATGTTTAATGCAGGTGGGCTTAGGCCCACACTGCATGCCCCAGTCAGACTGGGGTTCTTTAGAAGTGGACACAGGCAGTTACAACTCCGTGTGGACCGACAACATGGGTGGCTCCCTGGAACCCACCAGCGGTACATAAATATATCACATTGCAGTGCCCAGCACAGCTGATGTAAAGTCAGCTTTAATGCAGGTGGGTAAAAAATTAATTAGATTACACTGTAGGCGAGGGCCCGAAAAAATTGGTGTACCAACAGTACTAATGTACCTCAGAAAAATTGCCCATGCCCAACCAAGAGGGCAGTTGAAACCCATTAATCGCTTTGGTTAATGTGGCTTAATTTGTAACTAGGCCTGGAGGCAGCCCAGTTAAAATAAAAATTGGTTCAGGTACAAGTTTCAACGCTTTAATGAGCATTGAAACGTATAAACATTGTTTACAAACATTATATGACTGAGCCTTGTGGGCCTAAGAAAAATTGCCCGTTCGGCGTGATTACGTCAGGTTTCAGGAGGAGGAGCAGGAGGAGGAGGATGAATATTATACAGAGATTGATGAAGCTAAAAGGTCCACGTTTTTGATGGTGATAGAGAACAATGCTTCCATCCGCGGGTGCAGCCTACGTATTGTTTAGGTATCGCTGTTGTCCGCTGGTGGAGAAGAGAAGTCTGGGGAAATCCAGGCTTTGTTCATCTTGATGAGTGTAAGCCTGTCGGCACTGTCGATTGACAGGCGGGTACGCTTATCTGTGATGATTCCCCCAGCCGCACTAAACACCCTCTCTGACAAGACGCTAGCCGTAGTACAAGCAAGCACCTCCAGGGCATACAGCGCGAGTTCAGGCCACGTGTCCAGCTTTGACACCCAGTAGTTGTAGGGGGCAGAGGCGTCACGGAGGACGGTCGTGCGATCGGCTACGTACTCCCTCACCATCTTTTTACAGTGCTCCTGCCGACTCAGCCTTGACTGGGGAGCGGTGACACAGTCTTGCTGGGGAGCCAGAAAGCTGTCAAAGGCCTTAGAGAGTGTTCCCCTGCCTGTGCTGTACATGCTGCCTGATCTCCGCGCCTCCGCTGCTACCTGGCCCTCGGAACTGTGCCTTCGGCCACTAGCCCTGCCGGATGGGAATTTTACCATCAGTTTGTCCGCCAGGGTCCTGTGGTATAGCATCACTCTCGAACCCCTTTCCTCTTAGGGAATGAGAGTGGAAAGGTTTTCCTTATACCGTGGGTCAAGCAGTGTGTACACCCAGTAATCCGTAGTGGCCAGAATGCGTGTAACGCGAGGGTCACGAGAAAGGCATCCTAACATGAAGTCAGCCATGTGTGCCAGGGTACCTGTACGCAACACATGGCTGTCCTCACTAGGAAGATCACTTTCAGGATCCTCCTCCTCCTCCTCAGGCCATACACGCTGAAAGGATGACAGGCAAGCAGCATGGGTACCCTCAGCAGTGGGCCAAGCTGTCTCTTCCCCCTCCTCCTCATCCTCCTCCTCCCCCTCCTCCTCCTCCTCAACGCGCTGAGATATAGACAGGAGGGTGCTCTGACTGTCCAGCGACATACTGTCTTCCCCCGCCTCTGTTTCCGAGCGCAAAGCGTCTGCCTTTATGCTTTGCAGGGAACTTCTCAAGAGGCATAGCAGAGGAAAGGTGATGCTAATGATTGCAGCTTCGCCGCTCACCATCTGGGTAGACTCCTCAAAGTTTCCAAGGACCTGGCAGATGTCTGCCAACCAGGCCCACTCTTCTGTAAAGAATTGAGGAGGCTGACTCCCACTGCGCCGCCCATGTTGGAGTTGGTATTCCACTATAGCTCTATGCTGCTCGTAGAGCCTGGCCAACATGTGGAGCGTAGAGTTCCACCATGTGGGCACATCGCACAGCAGTCGGAGCACTGGCAGATTAAACCGATGTTGCAGGGTGCGCAGGGTGGCAGCGTCCGTGTGGGACTTGTGGAAATGTGCGCAGAGCCGGCGCACCTTTCCGAGCAGGTTTGACAAGCGTAGGTAGCTTTTCAGAAAGCGCTGAACCACCAAATTAAAGACGTGGGCCAGGCATGGCACGTGCGTGAGGCTGCCGAGCTGCAGAGCCGCCACCAGGTTACGGCCGTTGTCACACACGACCATGCCCGGTTGGAGGCTCAGCGGCGCAAGCCAGCGGTCGGTCTGCTCTGCCAGACCCTGCAGCAGTTCGTGGGCCGTGTGCCTCTTCTCTCCTAAGCTGAGTAGTTTCAGCACGGCCTGCTGACGCTTGCCCACCGCTGTGCTGCCGTGCCGCGCGACACCGACTGCTGGCGACGTGCTGCTGCTGCTGACACATCTTGATTGCGAGACAGAGGTTGCGTAGGAGGAGGAGGGTGGTTTAGTGGAGGAAGCATACACCGCCGCAGATACCACCTCCGAGCTGGGGCCCGCAATTCTGGGGGTGGGTAGGACGTGAGCGGTCCCAGGCTCTGACTCTGTCCCAGCCTCCACTAAATTCACCCAATGTGCCGTCAGGGAGATATAGTGGCCCTGCCCGCCTGTGCTAGTCCACGAGTCCGTTGTTAAGTGGACCTTGGCAGTAACCGTGTTGGTGAGGGCGCATAAAATGTTGCGGGAGACGTGGTCGTGCAGGGCTGGAACGGCACATCGGGAAAAGTAATGGCGACTGGGAGCTGAGTAGCGCGGAGCTGCCGCCGCCATCATACTTTTGAAAGCCTCCGTTTCCACAACCCTATACGGCAGCATCTCCAGGCTGATCAATTTGGCTATGTGCACGTTTAACGCTTGAGCGTGCGGGTGCGTAGCGGCGTACTTGCGCTTGCGCTCCAACAGTTGCGCTAGCGACGGCTGGACGGTGCGCTGAGAGACATTGGTGGATGGGGCCGAGGTTAGCGGAGTTGAGGGTGTGGGTGCAGGCCAGGAGACGGTAGTGCCTGTGTCCTGAGAGGGGGGTTGGATCTCAGTGGCAGGTTGGGGCACAGGGGGAGAGGCAGTGGTGCAAACCGGAGGCGGTGAACGGCCTTCGTCCCACCTTGTGGGGTGCTTGGCCATCATATGTCTGCACATGCTGGTGGTGGTGAGGCTGGTGGGGGTGGCTCCCCGGCTGATCTTGGCGCGACAAAGGTTGCACACCACTGTTCGTTGGTCGTCTGCACTCTCAGTGAAAAACTGCCAGACCTTTGAGCACCTCGGTCTCTGCAGGGTGGCATGGCGCGAGGGGGCGCTTTGGGAAACAGTTGGTGGATTATTCGGTCTGGCCCTGCCTCTACCCCTGGCCACCGCACTGCCTCTTCCAACCTGCCCTGCTGCTGCACTTGCCTCCCCCTCTGAAGACCTGTCCTCAGTAGGCGTAGCAAACCAGGTGGGGTCAGTCACCTCATCGTCCTGCTGCTCTTCCTCCGAATCCTCTGTGTGCTCCTCCCTCGGACTTACTCCAATTACTACTACCTGAGTGATAGACAACTGTGTCTCATCGTCATCGTCCTCCTCACCCACTGAAAGCTCTTGAGACAGTTGCCGGAAGTCCCCAGCCTCATCCCCCGGACCCCGGGAACTTTCCAAAGGTTGGGCATCGGTCACGACAAACTCCTCCAGTGGGAGAGGATTCGGAACCATTGCTGCCCATTCTGGGCAGGGGCCCGAGAACAGTTCCTGGGAGTCTGCCTGCTCCTCAGAATGAGTCATTGTAATGGAGTGAGGAGGCTGGGAGGAAGGAGGAGTAGCAGCCAGAAGATTCAGAGTTGCAGCAGTGGACGGCGCAGAATTCTGGGTGGTAGATTGCTGGATGCACTTTCTGCCATCCACGACAGGACCTGCTCACACTGCTCATTTTCTAATAAAGGTCTACCGCGTTGACCCATTAATTGTGAGATGAATGTGGGGACCCCAGAAACTTGCATCTCTCCTAATCCCGCAGCAGTCGGCTGCGATACACCTGGATCAGGAGCTCGGCCTGTGCCCACACCCTGACTTGGGCCTCTGCGTCCTCGGCCGCGCCCACGTCCTCTAAGCCTACCCCTACCCCTCAGCATGCTGTATTACCAGTAGTGCAGAAACAGAACGCTGTAATTAAATGTGCCGCTTATTGGCCTGTGGTTGGAGGCTGACTTCCCTTACGGAACGCACAGCAGAGGCAGGAAAGAATTTTGCGCAAGCCCGCTGTAACACTTAGCTGGCTGCGTATGAATTAGGACAACTACCCCCAGCAGAGACGCAGTACAGTCAGGACGGTCACAGGCAGCCCAAATAGATTTTTTTTCCCAAATTTTTTTGGAAAAGCCCACTGCGTATATAGACTGGATATGTCTTTCACTGTCCCTGCCTCACCACCACTACTGGCTGTGGACTATGTAAAATTACTGCAGACTGTTTCACTCTGGACAGGATGACAGCGGTGATGTAAGAGGCAACGCAGAGGCAGGAAAGAATTTTACGCAAGCCTGCTGTAACACTTAGCTGGCTGTGTATGAATTAGGACAACTACCCCCAGCAGAGACGCAGTACAGTCAGGACGGTCACAGGCAGCCCAAATAGATTTTCTTTCCCAAATTGTTTTGGAAAAGCCCACTGCGTATATAGACTGGATATGTCATTCACTGTCCCTGCCTCACCACCACTACTGGCCATGGACTATGTAAAATTACTGCAGGACGCAATGCTCTGGACGCAATGCTCTGCACGGCCGATATACAAAAAAAAAAAATGTGCAACACTGCAAAAAGCAGCCTCAACAGTACTGCAGACGGTTAGATGTGGCCCTAAGAAGGACCTTTGGGGTTCTTGAAGCCTAAAATCACTCCTAACGCTCTCCCTATAGCAGCTGCGGCATCAGCAGCACTTTCCCTGATCTCTGTCAGAATGCATCTGTGGCGAGCCGTGGGAGGGGCCGATTTATATACTCGGGTGACACCTGATCTCGCCAGCCACTCACTGCAGGGGGGTGGTATAGGGCTTGAACGTCGCAGGGGGAAGTTGTAATGCCTTCCCTGTCTTTCTATTGGCCAGAAAAGCGCGCTAACGTCTCAGAGATGAAAATGAAAGTAACTCGAACATCGCGTGGTGCTCGCCTCTAGTAACGAGCATCTCGAACACGCTAATACTCGAACGAGTATCAAGCTCGGACGAGTACGTTCGCTCATCTCTAATAATTAACCTTTTCCTGCCACAGCTATTTTTTCTTTTATACTTCACTGAAAAAATTATATGAAGCAAAACATTTGTGTCTCTAATAAAATCAGGCTGACTCACTGAAACATACATATAAAATACTAAAACTTAACCTTTATCAGTTCTATAAAAATCATCGATATATAGAGCTATACGCTTGGTTAGCTTCTATTAGAATCTTCCACATGAACTGCCTGAAACACTGCATCTGAAAAAAAATATCCCTAGACATGGTTGTATTTCTGGTATATACTACCTTCTCATCAGGAGACTTGTTATTTGTTTAGCAACAACTTAATCCGCAGCACTTTCAGATAATTTAATTATTACCCCCAAGCAAGCTGGGTACTCATTTTACCAACCTCAAAAGGATGGAAGTCTGAGTCAAGCTTGAACAGGCTACCTGAACCAGGCGTGGATTGAACTCGCAACCTTCAGGTTGTGAGCGAGAGCTTAGGACTGCATATTGCCTTAACACTCTGCCCAAGATGAGTCCACTAATCTACTGTAAATACCACCACAGCAAGTATTTAATTCCACTGCAGAAGCATCACAACTGAAGATATTAATTATTATATAGTTCAAAAGCATTGGGTTGTCCTTGCATTGCACTGACTTTTTATGTCCTCCAGCATACAGCTGCCCTAAACTCTTACTATTTAGATCAGGGTCCTGAGTTAGAGAACCCTTCATTTAATCCCACAGGGTGCCTGCACACAAATGGAATTTCTAGCGCGTTATGTTATGCACATTGTCCGCCCCAGACCGCAGCCAATATACTCCTATAAGGATTTGCAGTTGTCCCCAGACGGACGGATTTGTATCGCGTTTTTTCACGCGCTTGAAAAAATCTGCGACCTGTTCTAATTTGGGTCGGATTCTGCGCATGAAGCCTCCAATACAAGTGAATGGGTGCGTTTTTTCACGCAGTACATCCGCAGTGCAGCTGCAGATGGAGTCACTGGTTGCTATGACTACAGGAAGTAGGCATGGTAGGAGGCGTCCCAACACACAGCACAGAGCTTCACAGGCAAATTTCAGCAGCAGCACTGCCCTTCCAGTCACCTCATCCACCAGACAGCAGCCAGCAGCCACCAGCCTGCAGCCACAAGCCACCAGCCTGCCACAAGCCACCAGTCATCAGCCACCAGCCTGCAGCCACCAGCCACCAGGCGTAATGAATAATGATCGACATGGGCAAACTTGTCGCAATGATGCAGGACTTCCCTAGCATATGGGACAGTAACTCCCCAGAGTACTTAAACAAGAATTGAAAGGAACAATCCTGGCTTCAACTCTCCGCTCAGGTTTATGGGGATGCCTGGACGAACGCAATAGAAGCGGAAAAGAAGAACTTGCGTGAGTATTATTCGCTATTGCGTCAAATGTCCTTTTTTTTTCATTTTAACCCCTTAGTGGCCAAGCAGTTTTACTTTTGTTTTTATTGTGCTTTTTTCCATCCCCACTTTTAACCCCTTAGTGACGGAGCTTTTTTGCTTTTTTCCTTTTTTTTCCCCTACTCCCTTAAAAATCGTAGTTCCTTTATTTATCCATCGAAATCGCTGTATAAGGGCTTGTTTTTTTGCGTAACGAGTTGTATTTTGCAATGGCACTATTTATTGTACCATATAATTTACTGAAAAACCTTTAAAAAATTGTAATCGGAGAGAAAAAAAAGACTTTCCACCATCTTTCGGTCGCCCTGTTTCTGCAGCGCTCAAAGTGCAACAAAAACGACCTGATATTTTTATTCTATGGGTCAGTACGATTACTACGTTACCAAACTTATATAGTATTTTTTTTGCTGTAGTACTTGTATTTCTTTTTTTAAGATATTTAATTTTTTTAAATTATTTTCTGTGTCCATTTTCTGCGTGCAATAACTTTTTTATTTCTTTGGCGACATAGTTGTGTGAGGGCTCATTTTGTGTGGTATGTCCTGACGTTTCTGTTGGTACCATTTTCGCATACAGTTGACATTTTGATCGCCTTTTATTACATTTTTTCTCGGAAATAGGGTGACCGAAAAAGTGCATTTCGGGCGTAGTTTCTTTATTTTTTTTTACCACATTCACCTTGCAGGGTATATCATACATTACTTTGATAGATCAGACTTATACGGATGCAGCGATACCAAAACGGTCACATTGCAGGACGAACGACTCTCCGCAACGCTGGCAGAAAAGAGAACATGACCGGCTCCATTGCCGGACTTGTATTCTTTCCTCCAGCTCTGTGGAAAGACGTCCATCCTGCATTGCGGCTGTCTTGTGCAGGAAGACGGGTGCATCAGCCGCCAGGATGCGCCCAAGTTACTAAGCCCTCCCTGTTTGTTTTTTGCGGGAACAGTTGTATTTTCCACTGGTGCCACTGAAGCGGCATTTATTGGGTTAATAGCCTTGTTCAGCAGACACCCGCAATGTGTAGAGGGAGATAGGTAGTATTTCTTGCCAATGCAGGATGTAAGAATGCAAAATCTGTAGTAATGAATTCCTCTTGTGAATTTTTTTTGCAGTGACTGAAATAAAGTCACGCTGGAGAAGCGCCCGAAAAAAGTTACATGGATCAACCATGCCCACAAAGACATCTGCTCACCGGGTGAAAGCATGTTGCCAGAATAATTTAACGGTGCTCGCACAAGCAAGAGGGACAAAACGGAGTCTGGGTGTTGGTTTTTAAGCTGTTTTCCAAGGAATGGGCAGTTCTCTAGGGGTTGGGTTTACAATAAGGGGCGGCTGCTGGTTTTTCTGCGCGTTTTTTTCTGCAACACATCCGCGTATATCCGCCCGTGATTTTTCACGCATCCGCACCTATCCACAAGCACATTTAGGTACCATACGCGCGTGAAAATCCGCTAGCGAAATCCGGAACGCTCGTGTGCAGGCGGCCTTAAAGAGTAACTGCACTTTTTAAACATTTTTGACATGTCAGAGCAACTTGTCAAAAGTTTTGATCAGTGTGGGTTCTGCTGTGAAAACTCCTGCTGATCCCTGAAAGGAAGAGGGCATGCCCTTTCAGATGTCTTCACTATCTGTCAGCTCATCCTGGCAGCTTAAGACAGACATTTATACTTCTATAGACATCTGTGTGTCCACCTTCAGCTACCAAGAGGAGTCTTCACGCAGCTTAGACAGACGAAAGGGCACAGCACTTGGATGAGCTTTGTAGTCCCTTCATTTCATCGATCAACGGGGGTCTTAGCAGTGCCCCCCCTCCCCGATCAAACTTTTGTCATGCTGCTAACACATTATAAGTTAAAACTAAAGACGTTAAATAGTAATCCTTTAGTAAGATAAAAAAGTTCTAAAAAATAGTTTTAAAAATCTGCAAATAAAAATACAAAAAGTGATTATTTGATATAAACTCAATTTTCTTGCAAATATACTATATAAACCAACTAAAAACTACTCTTCTTAAATATCCACATGACTGCAATAACCTTCAGCATTTATTTCACATGCTATTAACAGTGATTGTTATAAAACACAACATTTTCTCTCATATAAAATGGGGCTTCACATGAAAAAAATTTAAAAGTTATGCATGCGAGATGCAGACTGCTAAAAACAGGCGAAAAAAATGGCCATTACAGCCCAAAGAGGCCTGGTTATTAAGTGGTTAAGTGGAAGTACCATGTCAGCCTGCTGGTTGTGATCAAGAAAGCAGCGTCTTTTGAAACACGTCTGTACATTAACATGGTATCACGCAGTACACATCATGTATAATTTAACGGATATTTTGTAATTATAAAAGAATAAAAGAAGTATTTTTTCTTTTAAAAGTCGGCTTTTCTTCTTTTGTTGTTATTAAGAGGTTAATGCAAAATTCCATTTGATACCATTATTTTAGTGTATATAGTGTTAATATTTGGTTTTCCTGCTTTTTTTGAAGGCATAAAAAATAATATGTCTGCAAGATATGTTATTCTTGGTTTTATAGTCAAGGTTTTGAAACTGACACAAGAACATCCCAAAATGCTACAGAGAAAGTATAAAACAAAGCTGCTGATTACAGTTTGCTGTATATACTTTAGTATTCAGGCTTTCCAGTGAGCAGAACAATAAATTATAGCCTCTAAGTAGTATTTAGTTTCCAGCTCCTCTGAGCACCCGGTTTTGCCACACTCTATCAATTTCTTGACAGCTTGCTATATTTTTATGCACTAAACATCACGTTGTTGTATTTTGGAATGGCGCTGGAAAACACAAGCCTATAAATCATAACTCAAACACCTTAAGACGTTAGTAAATTATTAGAAGCATATCTCCATTAAGACCACTATGGAATAGTAACATAGGGCACTCAGATATATATTTAGGTACATGCCATCTAGATTTCAAAGTATTAGCATTCCAGAATCTGATTTAATTGAAATGTAAATTTCCTGTGTACAGTATTACAAAAGAGAGGAAATCTTACTTTAAAGGCACAATGGAGTCTTTCCGGAACATGAGAATACACAGATTAAAGGAGCTTTCCATCTCATAAAATGCTGGCATATCACTAGGATATGCCATCACTTTATAATTGATGGGGTCTCAGGTCTGAGATATTCTTTTTCTTTATCCTTTCTTCCTTCTTATCCCTCTCTTACTTTCTTTTTCCTTCTTTTTAAAAAATGGAAAAAGAAGAAGAATTTTAGCAGGTTTGGGTTTGCACCAAACCAAATTTTTAGCAAAGTTTGACCCAAAACAGGATTTGACTGCTTTAGTTTTCTCAACGCTGGTCACCACTGTGAGTTTAGAAAAATGTAAGTAAAATTTCCAATCTGGGGGTTGTGTATAGAGACTCAGGGCAAACTCTTTGATTATAGATAGGGCAGTCCAGTGTGTTAGCCCCCAGAGTCACTCAACAGTTTTAGCCTAGACAGTGAATTCTGATAGCAACCATCCCCAGGATGGGGTTGGGGTGACAAGAGTGCTGGAGTACAGAGTACTTTCAACAGGAAGTGTGACTGGGCTCTCTGTGTTGGAACTTGGGGCTGACATGGGGGGACAGCTGTTTACCCTGAAGGTCATGTTGGAGTTCTAGAGGGGTGAGCTGTAATGAAGGTTTGACACCCTGTCCCGCTCTATACAAACCTGAGCCTCCATAAAGTCTATAGTTCCATTCAGGGTGCTATCTGAATGCCCTTTTCAGCAATTCAAACACCCGGGTACACACTGTAGAAAACTGGGTATGCACTGTAACACAGTGTAAAACCAGTCTAATTTGGGTACAAAACTGTTTGTATTAGAAAATTGATGAATGGAATACCGGATTATGACATTGCAGCATATAGGAAATTTACTGTTTGCTGTTTACCACAATAAGCAAAACATACAACTGATAAATGCATCAGTTTTGGAGACAGAGAGGAAATGTTGAAGGAGAGGAGAAGAGCTTTACTAAACATACCTACACGTGTTTTTGTGTTGAAAGTGAGTAATAAACAAAATTTTCCTTAAATCACCATCTTTAAATCCAGAAATTTTCATGTACCTGTTATTATTGAAACTGGCCAAACTTTGATCCTAAAATTGAATGTTATTCGCTATTCACAGATTAGTTAATAGCAATCTCATTGGTAGAAGTCTAATAACCGAGACCCTCACTGATCATAAGAACGTAGGTCCCATATCCACTTGTGTGAAGATAGCTGAGCACTTGTACTTGGCTATCTCTGGCAGTCCTATAAAGATGAATGTTCTCTTTGTGATTGGTGGGGATCCAGCAGTTAGATCCCCATGATCAGACAATATCCTCAATCCTATGGAGACGGATAATTTTCAATCTTGGGATAGCCCTTTTGAGTATAACAAAGTTTTTAACATGATATTAAATTGGAATTAAAAAGAAAGAAAGCTGTAATTCTCTATACTCCCCCCCCCAAACTGTTTGATGTAGCATTGCCCTTGCAGTCATATTTAACTAAAAACCATCAGCAAGTACTGTAGCTCAGCTGCTTGTTAATGAGCTATTCTGCTTATGCGAGTGTCTCTTCCTCATGAGTGAGTTTATCTACGTTGTGGTGTTTGGGAATATTGGCATTTCCCCTGTTAGAAAGACCTCTTGTGATAGCAGTCATCAACCACATGGAAGAAAAAGACACTTCAAAATCCATAATAGGGCCTTCTGTACTATGTGCTATATGTGCCTCTCATGCCTTCTTATAAAGAAAAACACGAATCAGGGAGAGTGCCTAGCACATGGATAGAATAGCTGGAGAAAACTTCTTTACTTACCCGGTGTTAGGCGGAACATCAATTTTATGCCCCGCCTACACCTGAAATCCGGATCTGCCTTTAGTCCAGGTCATCCGTATAATCCAAAAAATATGACTGACCATGCGCGTATATTTTTGGAGAGCAGCAGCCCTTAAGATAACCCCTAATCTTTAAGAAAGAGTGGGGATAATGTAACCAAGTATTAAAATAAATAATCTTTTTCTGACTGCGCTACATCCAGAGACCTCCGAAATAAAAATGGGAAATCGGCTTCCACAGATATTGGTCAGATTAAGCCAAATCTTTTAATCCCATAAACATTAACACATATCAATATTAAAAAACAGGTTTAAAGTACCTCTACTACAGGATAATGCAACGTGTTTCTGCGTCAACTGACGCCTTTACCAAGCTTTGATAAAGGCGTCAGTTGACGCAGAAACGCGTTGCATTATCCTGTAGTAGAGGTACTTTAAACCTGTTTTTTAATATTGATATGTGTTAATGTTTATGGGATTAAAAGATGGAGACAGAGATTCATTACCAAAGAAAATGGAACTAACCCTAAACTTTTCTTCAATTATATTAATAGTAAAAAGATGAAGACTGAAAGTGTTGGCCCTTTAATAAATAATGTAGGAAAAAATGTAGAGACTGATGAGGAGAAAGAAAATCTATAAAATAGTTTTTTCTCCAGCTTATTTACAGAAGAAAATAATGCCAGATGAGATGCAGATAGATAAAGTAAAGTCTACAGTAAATGTTTAAACCAAAAAGAGGTGCAGAGCTTCCTTAAAAGATTCAAACAGACAAATTGCTGAGTCCTGATAGCAAATACCCCCATGAGGAGATATGCCACAGGAGAGGACACAACACAGTTGAAAATGGATCTGGATAAGTTGAGGTTTGGGCAGAGAGGTGACAAATCAGGTGTAACACTGATAAATATAAGGATATGTACATGGGCAGGGAAAATACAAGCATTACATACTAAATGGGAAAACACTCTGCAAAACTGACATGGAAAAGGACTTGGGGATTTTAGTTAACTGTAAACCTAACTGGAGCTACTAGTGTCAGACAGCTGCGGCCAAAGCAAATAGGATCCTGGGGTGCATCAATCCAGGTATATAGGCACATAATGAGTACTTTGCTGTTCTATTTTACAAATCACTGGTCAGACCACACATAGACTAATGTGTACAGTTTTGGACACCAGTACTCAGGAAGGACACATCAGAATTTGAGCGGTTCAAGAGTTCAAAGTCTGACAACTAAAGTAATAAATGTAATGTGCGGACTACAATACCCAGAGAGGTTATCAAAATTGGAGTTATTCACTTCAGAAAAAAGAAGGCTGAGGGGTGACCTAATAACTATGTATAAATATATCGGGGGTCAATACAGAGATCTCTCCCATCATCTATTTATACCCTGGACTGTGGCTGTAACAAGGGGACATCTATTTCTAGAGGAAAGAAGGTTTCTACACCAACAAAAGAGGGGGTTCCTTACTGCAAGAGCAGTGAGACTATAGAACTCTCTGCCTGAGCACGTGGTATGACAAACTTGAAAAAAAAAGTTTTAAGAGGGGCCTAAATGCCTTTCTTAAGTGTAATAATATTACATGTTATAGTCACTACTTACTTCAGAAGGGTTGTTGTTCTAGGGGTTATTCCGATTGCCAAACTTGGAGTCAGGAAGGAATTTTTTTTCCGTTAAAGGAGGAAAATTGGCTTCTACCTCATTGGGTGTTTTTTTACCTTTCTCTTAATCAACATTGGGATGAGGGGCAAAAGGCTGAACTACATGGACATATGTCTTTTTTCGGCCTAACACACTACGGTACTATATCAGTATTTCCATTTTTGTCAGAGAAAATTCTGAAATACACTTGGCAGTGATTAATAATCAGCAATTAACATGGACTATATTATTTCTTCTACTCTGTAATTAACGAAATGCATTTTCAAAATGTATAATGGCAAATTAGAACTATTTTGTTGTGCGAGCAATGAAAGATCATCCAGGCAATAAATGTCTGTTATATCTTTAGATTTTGTCTTGTTTGAATTATTTCTCCAAATTTTGTATGTGCATAAATTGAAAATCTTACATGGACAATTTATCTCTACGGAGAGATTTCAAAATACTGTTTTTATTTTATGATAGGTCTTAAGCCAGACTAGCAGAGGATAACTCTGGCAGATCATTTTGGCCAAATATTTCTCCCTACAGTAATGGGACTTGATTAACAAACATATAGAAAATGGTTATACAGCAATGCTATATAAGACACATTTCACAATATAATTAATAATATAGCTGTAATGAATCTGCAAGTTAATTTTGCATTTCAATAACTTTGTAAAGAATATAGCAATTATGTTATGTTCCTGATGGGTTACGCCAGGGGTCCCCAACTCCAGTCCTCAGGGACCACCAACAGGTCATGTTTTCAGGATATCCTATGATGAGTACACCTGTGGCAATGTCTGAGGCACCGACAATAATTACATCACCTGTGCAATTCTGAGGAAATCCTGAAAAAATGACCTGTTGCCGGTCCCTGAGGACTGGAGTTGGGGAACACAGGGTTACGCTATCTGAGGACAGCATCATGTTACTGCACGATAAGAAGGCCGCACTGCAGGTGTTGACGACTCTCCACACCGCCGGAAGAAAGAACACATAACCGGCTCCATTGCAGGTCATGTGTTCTTTCTTACAGCGGTGCAGGGAGTCGTCCCCACCTGCAGTGCGGCCATCTTCTTCATGTAGTAACACGGGCGCATCGGCGCCCGTGTGACTGAGCCCTTAAGGTGATGACAATGGTGGTTTTGCAAAAAGCTTGAAGGAAAAGGTTCATAGAATAATTTCTATGAGAAATAAGCTTCATGGTACTGCAATAAAAACTGCCATCCACTGCGGTTCCATTGAAATTCCACCAGACAGTACTACATCTCCGTGTACAGTGCCTGACAACTAACCCCTGACTCTGTATATATGCTGTGCCAGTGGGAGAGTGCACCCAAAAATGGTGATAGCCAGAGAGTGAATTATACATAATGCTCACCCAGTTAACCTATTTAGGACGTGTCCCTTATTCTTTTTCCATTTTCATTTTTTCCTCCTCCCCCCTCTTCAAAAAATTGTTTTTTGCAGGCCGAGTTGTATGTTTCAATGGTACTGTTTAATGTACCATATAATATACTGAAAAATGTAAAAAAGTATTTAGGTGGACTGAAATAGAAAAAACAAAATTCTGCCATCTTTGAGTGCATCTTATTTCTACAACATACACAGTGCAACAAAAATGACATGATAACTTTATTCTATAGTTCAGTATGATTACTATGATACCAAATTTATATAGTTGTTTTTTTTTTGCTGTTTTATTTTTATTTTTTTTCTCTTCTTGGAGATAAGGTGACCAAAAAAGTGCAATTCTGGCGCTCTTTATTTTTTTCTTCTGTCTACTAAATGTTGAAGGTTTTTCATGCTTGAACTCTAAGGCCTCATGTCCACGGGGAAAATCAGGCCCGCTACGGATTCTACATGTAGAATCTGCAGCGGGTCCCTCCTGCCCCGCGGACATGAGCGCTTAAAATAGGAATTTAAAAGAATTTACTCATCCGGCGCGGGCGGGGAAGGCCTTCTCTTCCTCACGGCTGGATCTTCTTTTTCAGCCGGCGGATGAATTCGTCACGGCGGCGGCACGTCGTCGACGTGCCGCGCGCATGCGCCGGGCACATCCGCCAAGCCGAAGCAAGAAAGATCCGGCCGTGAGGAAGTGGAGACCTTCCCCGCCCGCGCCGGATGAGTAAATTCTTTTAAATTCCTATTTTAGGTCTCCCGCGAATCCGGACGGCTTCTATAGGCTTCAATAGAAGCCCGCGGGAGCCGTCCCCGCGGGAGACCCGCACGAAAATGGAGCATGGTCCAGATTTTTTCATGCTCCATTTTTTTTAAAATCACTTTTATTGACCATCCGCGGGTATTTATCTACCCCGCGGGTGGTCAATGCATCCCTATGGGGTGCGGATCCGCGGGCAGGAGAAGAGTCAAAATCTGCTGCGGATTTTAATTCTTCTTTTGCCCATGGACATGAGGCCTAAGACATGCACCTCTACTGACCCAAAAACACAATAAAAATTAGTTCTAAAATGCTTTAAACCATGTAAATAAACTTTTTGGGCCTATGGATCAGTGATGTGTCTGGAAGAGGAAGAATGAAGCATACGTTGACAAGAATACCCTGCCTACAATGAAGCATGGAGGTGGCTCTATGATGCTCTCAGGCTGCTTTGCTTCCTTTGGCACTGGAAATCTCTAAAAAGTGGAGGGAAGATGGATTCAATCAAGTATTGGGAAATCCTAAGAGAAAACGTCATGCTTTTTATGGAGAAGCTGATGCTTGGGTGTCATTGGACCTTCTAACAGGGCAATAACCCCAAGTATACCTCAAAGTCTGCAAACGCTTGGTTTCAAATTAAGTACTGGTCCGTGTCCTCCTGCTGCTTCCAGGAGCTTCGCCGTGCATCCTGCAGTCCTCGTTCACCCAAGAAGATCACTTCCTGGTTATGGAATAAGTAAATCCAGCCTCCAGAATCAATAGCTCTGATTGGTCCTCGAGTGCTGTTCAGCCAATCAATGCAGTACTTGATGAACCAACGCAATGGCTGTGATTGGTTTATCCAAACAAAGATATATGGTCCCAACAGCATTAAATGTGTTTTAAAAAGTTCAGATTTTTATTCATCCATATTAAAATAGCTCCATATTAAAATAGCGCAACGTTTCGACCTCTAGGTATAGGTCATTATGAAACTCAGCCAACATAAACAATGACACATATATATACATACATACAGATAATCGCATATTGGTTACAGCTGTGTCCAATTCTTTGCATGATTCAAATGCTTTAACCTTTTAGATGTCAAACAAATCTATCCAAAAAGGGGTCCCATAGAATGGTGGTCATCTCTGCCGGCGCCTTGCAATAGATTAATCAGATCCCGGTACCTGCTATTTTTAAGTTGCTTAGCGCCATCTTGTGTTGTCACTTGCTCTCACCGGAGCGCATGCGCATGACAATGTAGTTATCGCAGTATCTCCGTGTCATAAACTGAATTCACGCAAACACCGTCAGCGTTACGACCATGTATGACGTATGTGTGTACTTGACCTATCAGTCTACACGGTCTCCAAGGGGACAGACAACATCTCATACATCCTAGTGCACAAGCGCAGGAGTCCTACAAAATGGGCATGCGCATAGATTCTGCTTTGATATAGTACAGATTAGCTGTCAATACAAAATTCTCCCAAAACCAAGAGGTAACATAGTAACATAGTTTGTAAGGCCGAATGAAGACAATGTCCATCTAGTCCAGCCTGTTTATCCTCCTGTGTTGTTGATCCAGAGGAAGGCAAAAAACCCCAAGAGCAGAAGCCAATTAGCCCTTTTGGGGGAAAACTTCCTTCCCGACTCCCTAATGGCAATCAGACTAATCCCTGGATCAACCCCTAGTATTTCCTACCTGCTGTGTACCCAGATTAACAGTTAACCTAAGATTTATATCCTGTAATATCCTTTCGCTCTAGAAAGACATCAAGTCCCCTTTTAAACTCCTCTATGGATTTTGCCATCACCACATCCTCAGGCAGAGAGTTCCACAGCCTCCCTGCTCTTACAGTAAAGAACCCCTTTCTGTGTTGGTGATGAAACCTGCTTTCCTCTAAACGTAGCGGATGCCCTCTCGTTACCGTCGCAGTCCTGGGTATAAACAGATCATGGGAGAGATCCTTGTATTGTCCGCTCATGTATTTATACATAGTTATTTGATCACCCCTTAG
Organism: Eleutherodactylus coqui; assembly: GCF_035609145.1. Taxonomy (NCBI): domain Eukaryota; kingdom Metazoa; phylum Chordata; class Amphibia; order Anura; family Eleutherodactylidae; genus Eleutherodactylus; species Eleutherodactylus coqui. The sequence continues at coordinate 158,183,205 of NC_089843.1, read as the reverse complement.
CTGTCTTTTTTTCTAGAGTAAATAATCCCAATTTGGATAGCCTCTCTGGGTATTCCAGTCCTCTCATTCCATGTATTAGTTTGGTTGCCCTTCTTTGAACCCCCTCCAGCACTGTAACATCTTTTCTGAGCACCGGTGACCAAAACTGTGCGCAGTATTCCATGTGAGGCCAGACAAGTGCCTTATATAGTGGAAGAATAATGTTCTCATCCTTCGCCCCTATACCTCTTTTAACGCACCCCAAGACTTTATTAGCTTTTGCAGCAGCTGACTGGCATTGGTTACTCCAGTTTAGTCTACAATCCACTAGTACCCCCAGGTCTTTTTCCATATCACTTTTCCCTAGCAGTACCCCATTTAGTGTATATTGGTGACATCCGTTTCTCCTGCCCATGTGCATAACCTTACATTTATCCCCATTGAACTTCATTTGCCATTTTTCTGTCCAAGCCCCAAGCTTATCTATGTCCATTTGTAGCCATACATTGTCCTCTGTTGCATTGATTATATTGTATAATTTTGTGTCATCTGCAAATATTGATATTTTACTGTGCAGCCCCTCTATCAGGTTGTTGATAAATATATTGAACAGAATGGGTCCTAATACTGAACCCTGTGACACCCTGTTAGCGACCGTGGCCCAATTAGAGTACGAACCATTTATTACCACCCCCTGCTTTCTATCATTGAGCCAATTCTTTACCCAAATACACATGTTTTCACCCAATCTGAGCTGTCTTATTTTATATATTAGCATATTATGTTGCACAGTGTCAAATGCTTTAGAGAAGTCCAGATATACAAGATCAATAGACTCTCCAAGGTCCAGCCTAGAGCTTACTTCATCGTAGAAACTGATCAGATTGGTCTGACATGATCGACTCTTCATTAACCCATGCTGGTGAGGAGTTATTCCGTTGTTCTCCTTGAGGTACTCTTCGATGGCCTCTCTCAGAAACCCCTCGAATATCTTTCCCGTTACTGAAGTGAGACTTACCAGTCTGTAGTTATCAGGCCCACTTTTGGTCCCCTTTTTGTAAATTGGAACCACGTTGGCAATGCGTCAATCCAATGGTACAACCCTGGTCTTGATAGTATCCACAAATATTAGATATAGCAGCCTAGCTATCACATCACTTAGTTCCTTTAGTACCCTTGAGTGTATTCCATCTGGGCCTGGTGATTTATCGATTTTAATCTTCTTTAACCGGTTCTGCACTTCCTCCTGCATTAGGTATGAGATATTTTGTGAGGGGTTCATTTTATTCCCCTGCATCTCGTGTGGCATTTCCTTTTCATTTGTGAATGTGCTTGAAAAGAAACTATTTAATAGATTTCAGGTGCAGCTGATAAAGACAGAGGTGCTTATCAATCTATAACGCCCATGCACATCATGTTCAAGTGTGCATCATTAAAGATTCACTGATGTCCCAAATAATTTAGACAACATCAAACGCTTACTTGTTGTTTCTCATGGTAAGGGGATTCAATATCACAATATCCTATGTCAACCCATTCAAAAAGCGCAGATATATAACAGCTTGCAAAAATCTGTATTACATTTCAAAAGAATACAAAAAAATATGCAATAGCACATATATCCCTCAGAATAAAAAGACGATATCCAGCAGAGATGGCACAACACAAAGTGGTTCCCACTACTGTAACGCTGCAACCTAAGAAATAAGATAAAAACAAGAGTTTAGCTAGATAAAAAATATGTATCAAATCCAATTGTATACTAGAAGGGATAAATACGGAAAACAAATCAAATAAATGGTGTTATATGATATTTAATGTTAGTCCTTTAAGCTGCAATGCATCCAGGGTATGTATCCATTTTGCCTCCTTCTTTTTCAAAAGGCCTACACGATCACCCCCTCTCTCAAGTACAGGTACATGATCGATCACTCTAAACATCAACTGACTGATGGAGTGATTATGCTCAACAAAGTGTCCAGGTATAGGCAAGTTAACCTTTCTCGATTTATGAATTTGCTGAGCCACGGCATTGATTGACCAATTCATAAATCCCGCCTTCACAACACGATGGCTGTGATTAGTTCTTCGACTGCTTAGCCAATCAGTGCGGCGCTGGATGAACCAATCACAGCCATTGCATTTGTTTATTGAGCGCTGCATTGATTGGCTGAGCAGCACTCGAGAACCAATCAAAGCTATTGCTTCCTGAAGGTGGGATTTATGAATCCCCTAACCAGGAAGTTATCTTCTGTGTGTGAACGAGGACTGCAGGATGCGCGGCAAAGCTCTGGAAAGCAGCGGAAGGACAAGGACCGAGCCTGCTTGGTAATGTATTGCACTTTTTTTTAATGTAATGCAGCTAGGGCCTATTATTGCGTAGGGCTTATATTTCAAGCCCCCTGAAAATCCCGAAAAATCTGATGTAGGTGTTATTTTTGGGGAAACACTGTATTTGGGGGAAAAAGGTATACCCCATTCCAATATATATGCATACAACTGTAGGCTCACAAGCATAGATATCAAAATCCATTATGGAGCTGTTATAAAAAGACATAGTAAGACCCAAATGTTTCAAATGTAAAATGTCAAAACGATTTTAATATGACTTTCATGTAGCATTAGGTCGCCGTATTTTCTACACTACACCAAATGCAAACTTTGATCCTAGCCTTATATACTGTAACATATAAGTCTGTATGCTTCAGTAAATAAAATACAGCCTAATACTAAATAACTTTTTCATTTGGAATGCAAGAGTACTCCAAAACATCCTGTGTGACGACAATGGAATTTTCAAGGGTGCTTGAGTCTCTTGTGCAGGCTTTGAAACTTTCTGACAGCTCAGACATACTGCAGAGCCTTAATCTCTTCACCTATTGTCACAAAACAATTTTTCAGTCCCTTCAGAGTCATTTTGTCTTCTATTTCACACCACTTTTCTCTCTTCTTATTGGATTTCGAGGTTGTCATGGTTGCAGTTTTCCTGTGTTACTATACTAGGCTAAGAGAATGTCCTCGGGGCTTTGAGGTTTATTAAATGGCTGAGCTATACCTCACTACTTTTTTCTTTTTCTTTTTAAGGTGCCCTCTATCTGAAATTAGGATGTGCAACAGTAAGCACATACAGATATAAAAATATTTTATCTACGTCTAACAAATAGTTACTGTAAGGTTTTTCTTGTAAATGATTTTACACAGAATAATTTAAATAGAACCACTTTTGTTTTTTAAGTTTCAAACTTTTGGCATAAAAGGTAACACAAGTCTGCTTCAATAGCCCCATGCAAGGGAATATAAAGGCACATGCATACAACTATATTCATAAAGTACACGACAATATAACATAACACTAACAAACAAATATATTCATTTTTCTAAGGAAGTTAGAGCAGGTCTGCTCAACTTGGAAGTAGGCAGTGGCCAAAATTAAAATCGGCAAACCTCTTGGGGCCACAGTACATAAACCACTAAAAACGTATCTATTCTGTAGTTTAATGATTAACCCCTTCCCGCTCCACGACGTACCGGTACGTCATGGGAGCCTGGTACTTCCCGCAATAGGACGTACCGGTACGTCATGGGAGCCTGGTACTTCCCGCAATATGACGTACTAGTACGTCATCGGGATAGCGCGAGATCATGACTGACCTTGCGCTATCCCGCAGCGGGAGCCGTCTGTCAGTCACTTGCGATAACATCGCCAATGTGTTGCCAATGCCTATGATCGCTGTATAAGCGATAAGCCATGGCAGGGCAGTAGCTCTGCCATGCCTTATCACAGCAATCATAGGTACAGTGCTACCAGTCCCTCAGAGGGACTCAAATTGTGTAAAAAAAAAAAAGATTAAAAAATATAAAAAAAAGAAAAATGTAAAAAAAAACATGGAAAAAAAAACCCTTTTTTGTGCTTTTTCAGATTGGTCCCTGCACTGAGCCAGTGAGAGGCAGCAGTTACTCACCCATTCATGAATTCATGAATGGGTGTCTGAGTGAGAGCTGCCTCTGATTGGTCAGGCTGTGACCAATTAGAGGCAGCTCATTCAGCAGGTGGGGATTTTAAAGCCCCGGCTGCTGAATACTATAGAGAAGCAGTTCAGGAGAACTGCCGGCGGCCGCGGCTGGACTCCAACTGCAGCGGAAAGGTGAGTATACAGGTTTTTTTTATTTTTACACATTTCTGGATGAATTGCAGGGAAGGGCTTATATATTTAATCCCTTCCCGACAATTCATCCCGCGCTCGCCGGCAGCCCATTGCTTTCAATGGAGCCGGCTGTATTGCCGGCTCCATTGAATTCAATGGGCAAACATCGTTCTTCTCTGCCACAGCTGTTACAGCTGTGGCAGAGAAGAATGATTCGTCTACTATATGCTCTCAATGGGGTCGGCGCTGCTGCCGCCAGCCCCATTGAACGCATATAGAGAAGAGAACAGGAATCGCAGATCGCAGATAGGTGCGATCTGTGATTTCTGTTCTATAATTTATCGGCCGAGCGCATAAAAAGCGCTCATGTGTCCGATACCATTGCAAAGCAATGGTTTTATAAAATCGCCGGACACATGCGCAAATCGTGCGAAAAAACGCCCGTCTGACTAAGGCCTTAGGCTGCATGATTAACGCTGTAAAAAAAAAAAATCTATGGCCAAATTGATGCGTTTTCTCTCCCTGTTATCATTAAAAAAATAATAAAAGTTTTACGATATAGTCTATGTACCCAAATGTGGCACTGATAAAAACTACAGTTCACCAAGCCAAAAACAAGCCCTTATATGGCCGCGTCAACAGAAAAATAAAAAAGTTATGGCTTTTGAAAAATGGAGATGGAAAAATACCAAAAATCACTTGGTCCTCAACGCCAAAATAGGCTGTGTCCTTAAGGGGTTAAACTAAATGCTTGAAAAACTAACAATTTGAATTTACAATATACTTAGGAGCCTAAGAAAAAGCCAAAGCAGAATCACATATAACTTTTTACCCTCCAATGCAGCATACAAAGTATATGCACTTACTGCAGCATATACACACTGCTCCAAATACTGTAAGTTGAGAGATTCTGCTGCACTTCTGTTCCCAGGGCATATAGGACCTTCCCTGACTTGAATACTAGTCATCTGACCACAGCAACATGACTATCATTCACCGAAGGTCCTAGTTGCTACAGCTGCAAGCAGCCAGTGATAAAGTTCGAGCTTTACTGCTAGCATGACACGACTGTGCCGCGGACTGTAACATTCACAGTAAACAGGCTCAAAAATTGAGTGACTCCTGTTTACACAGCCTGACAGTTGCTTGATTTTTAGGTTAAATAAAAACCAAGTGACTCCAACAAATGAGTGATTTGTTGCTTACTGCCCTGTCAGCGATTGCTTGTACATGGGACAACTGTAGACTGAATTTGCTGCTTCTAGCTAGATAATTTGAGCGATAATTGTCCTGTGTAAAGATACCTTAAGAGTGCCTTCCTCTATGGACCCACTCTGTTATAGTACCTCCTTCTGTGACCCCCTACAGTCTCAGTGTACCCTCCATGCTTCCATACAGTTATAGTGCACCCCTCTGTACATTCAATACAGTCATAATGCACCCTCTATGCCCTGTATATACTTATAGTATACCCCTCAGTGGTCCACATATAGTTATAGTGCGCCATTCAGTGTTCCCAATATACTTTCAGTGTACCAATGTTATGTCCATATACTTATAATGCTCCCCTCAGTGGTCCTCATATATTTATGTTGTGCCTCTCTGTGGTCCCCATACAGTTATATTTGTACCATGGCTTCTCTTTAATGCCCATATACCTCTGGCCAGTACCTAAATTCACACAGACATCTTCACAGTCACTTAGCGAGCTACTGTTGCTGACTCAATATTTTGACTGCCTTCCCCTGTCTCCTCTGTTCTCAGTGTAAAATGAGCTGGGACACTCATAAAGCAGCAGTAGTCCTGCAAACAGTTGATTGACAGGAGTCCCTAGTGATGGATCCCTACTGATCTGCTATTCATGACCTATCCTTAAGATAGGCCATCAATAGTTTACAATTGGACAAGCCCTTTAAGACTCTATGGCTGCATAGAGTCCATTTATAGGTGAAGTCACAATGCTGTGCCAGCTCCATTATATGACTGATATCACCAATGCTGATGAACCCCATTGACTGAGAATGGGGTCTATCAAAGTTTCATCATTGTGTTTGTCATCATGATGTGGGAGAATGGAACTGTATGCAATCTGGTGAAATTTGTAACTAGCCTAGCAAAGTGTGTAAAAATTGATGGGTTTAAGAGCTTGAATAAGAGGCTTTAAGAGGCAATACTTAGTATAAAATGGAAACCAAACATAATATTTAAAATTAAATGCTTTCAAATATACAAGTAGGTTGGGCAAGGGAAATGCAAGATATTCATTATATTATTCAAAATAAAAACAAAGTGACTGCTTAAGAATATATAAACCAATTATCTTTGTTGTGGCTTCTAACACTTCTGATATGTCTGGTTTAGAAAATACTATTTCCACGGGAAAACAATATTGGAGTATGTGTTCTTACAACTTTACATTGTGTTGCCCCTTCGTTATTGACAAGGAGAAAGGGAAAATCCTCTAGTCAAATTATTTCATGTGTGGGAAACAGGAAAAATAGGCAAACATAAAGATCTGAGCAACTTTGAGAGGGGTCAAACTTTGATGGCAAGACAACTGGGTGAGAGCATCTGCAAAATGAGAGGTCTTGTGGATTGTTTCAGATATGGATTGGTTAGTACCTACCAAAAGTGTTCCAAGGAAGGACAATCAGTGAAATGAGTCATGGTTGCCCAAGCCTCATTGATGCACAAGGCGAATGATGGCTAACTAGTCCAGTCCAATTCCACAGAAGAGCTATGGGAGTACAAAGTGCTGAAAATGTTAATGCTGACTATGATAGAAAGATGTCAGAAAACCGTGCATATGTCTGCATGCCTGTAAACTGGACAAAGTGCCCATACTGGTCACTCGCCACTCCCAAACCCTACAAGGGAGGGGGCGGGGGTATAGAGAGGACTGTGCAGCTATAATTGAGTAAACTCTTTCACAGTATAAAGATTTATTAAAATATAAATTCTTTCTAAAGGAACAGGGCACTGGACAAGGTCGTATGCTCTTCACACCAAAGGGGGAGGGCAGAGACCTAGACAAACACAGAACCATGGTTCACAGACATAGACAACTCGTAAGTCTCCCCAAACTAATTGGAGACTGGTACTTTGAGTTTTGAATCTATCTCACTGCAGTGTGTGCATCATTCTGCTGTGATAGATAGATTACCAATTTTATGATGTGTTGGTAGTGTCTTAATGATCTCTAGTTCTCATAGGATACTTATTTGAATTGTCAGCTCGGGCTTTCACTCTCTTAATCTATCTTATTGCAGTATATTCGTCATTCTGCAATGATAGATAGATTACCAGTTTTATGATGCGTTGGTAGTGTCTTAATAATCTCAAGTTCTCATATGATATTTAGTTGAACTATCAGTTAGGGCTTTTGTTTGACGCATTCCACTACTGCTCTCGTAGTTAATCAGGGACAAACAGGCCCAGATGGAAGAGGCAACCATTCATTAGCCCTCTCAATTCCAACACAGACTCAGCTTGGTAAGTGTCAGGTCTGAGTATACTGAAGAAAATGTTGTCAGCGGCACACCAAATATCACCACACTGTGAGGAAGTAATTGGTTAGGGTGCATGCTCCTGTGAAAAGGCTTCAGACCCTTCAGCCATCAACATCCAATCCAATCGTATAAATAGGTGCAGCACTTAGGAACTTGGTCAAAGATTCATGTAGATAAAAAGTTGTAGACTTTATTTACTCCATAATATTCAAGTGACGTTTCGACCAAGAGAGCGGTCTTTGTCAAGCAAGGTCTGAGTATACTATCAAGGCAGTTTGATGATAGTCATCGCTAGTTAGGGAACATCAATAGGTCAGTTTCTCCAGCCGTGTCACAATAGACACTGTGGTTTAAAATCTCATCCGCCCAAGAGATGTATCATGACTAGACAAACTTCACAGGAAGGGTTCACTGTTATTTAGGAACACTCCCCAATATGGCGTTCTAGGAATAGAGCAAGACTATTGGAGAATGCACTCTTCAGGGTGCAGTCCATTCCCCCTCAAATAGCATATGTCTTATTCCAAACCTTTTAGCACTTTACCCTATTGGTTAGAGCCTTCTGGGCTTCAAGACCTAAATGGTCTATTTTCTTCCTAGGTCTAGGGGTAGATGAAAGTGATCTAACTTGCTAAAAGTTTCCCTCAAGGAGGCAGTACATTCTAAACCTCTTTGATGAATATATAGGTAGATAGATGCTTTGCCTAAAGAGTAATTTTCCCAGCTTGCCTAGTAAAATTGCCTTTAGCTATACGTTGCCTAGTAGACAAAGAGGTAGGTGAAAATAAAATAAAGTAAAACCTGTGGCCCTGATGGTGGACCACAGGTATCTGTGGGTTTGAGCTCCTGACCCTGCTTATATAGGGATATAAGTCCACCCTAGGGTGGAGCTACCTGTGGCTTAGCCAATCAGCTTTTGGAGTGGGTGCATGCTTTCCATAAATAGGAGCTTTGAAAGCACACAGTGCGCACCTCGGAGCATGTGAACGGGCTGCTTCTGGGAGCTTGAAGCAGCCCATTCACACAATCTTTACAGCGCTGTAAGCAGCAAGCTTTTCTCGCTGCTATCAGCGCTGACAATTACGTTAATCTGAACAAGCCCTAAAAGCAAGCCAATGCATAGTCAATATTACTGACTGAACTGTGAACTGTGCATTGGCTTGCTTTTAAAACACTTTAATAAAGTTTGAAGGTTTATGATTCTCATCCATATTGGACATTTTTCCTTTTTGGATTGCTACACCATGTTTAAAGTCCTGGTATATATTTAATGGAGGAACTGGTTCTGTGGAGGTGACAAAATCTTGGAGTTTCCTAGCAGTGACTACATGCAGGGCTAGTCATCCAATTAAAAAGTTGGACATGAAGATGAAACCCCATGGAGGCCAGTGGTATCTGTCATACAATAATTTTGGCAGGATGCTATGGCTTTCAACACAAATGTGAACAAAGCCTGAGGAATTGTTAGCCAAATGCTTTACAAACATGGCACACATACTTGCTCAATTTTCTCCTCCAGACCTAGTTAAAAAAAAAAGTTTTATAGATGCCATTCAAAACATTTTATTCAATGTTCTAGAACATTTTATTTAAATATCTTTATGAAGATGGATTAGCAGTCCTAAGGATTACCTGAGGTTGAACACATAGGTGTTAAAAGAATATAGCCTATCATTTGTCAAAACCGTGCTAGTATTTCTGGGAAATAGCTACTGTGCTGAGGATTCTTTTGTTATATATCTATTTTTTTTTGCCTTTGCTAAGAACTCAAATAGAAAGGTCATTTATTAGGCCTGAATTGTTCAATGGATTAATTTCATTAGGTCTGTGCTTTACCAGCATGTTGGATGCTAAACCCACTGCTCTTTATAACTGCAGTGATCACATTTATTTTTACAGTATTTCCTGCACATTTTTAAATTCATGCATTGCTTGAAATGATAAAGGGTGGTCCTGCTAAACCCAGCAGTATATTAGTGGCCAGACTCTTCTATTGCTCATTTATCCAGGGCTTTACAGCAACCAGGTGTGAGATTACACTATTGTCTCTTCTATAAACTGAAATGTCAGGGCATTTATTTTCCTTTCTCTCTTTTATAGCTGATTCAAAGGCTTTGCACTAAACCAGAGGCATTTAGCTTCCCTTTTGCTTTTTCATTAACCTCTGATATGATTTGTTGCTCTACAATCCCATGCCAGTGGCTGTAAACGTAAAATAGTATGGCAATCAGGAGGTGGTTAGATATCCATTATAAATTTTAATACATTGAATTATACCTAAGAAATATGATGTTATTTTGAACTGAAAAACTATTTACATTCAAGATAAATGACGAAAGCAAGAAAGAAAATGGAATCCAGCAACTTCTCCAGATAAAACTTTTCATTCTTCATTTCATCAGATAAAATCGCAAATGGCGTGAACAGTGGACCAGGGATCATTCTGGCCGCCCGCCTCCTTTCACAGTAAACAGGCTCACAGATTGGGCGCTTCCTGTTTACATACCCTGACAGTTGCTTGGTTTTTAGGTGAGCTAAATTATTTGTTGCTTAGTGACTTGTCAGTGGTTGCTTGTAAATTGAATGACTGTTGATTGAATTTGCTTTTTCCTGCTGTAAAGGTACCTTAACAATGTCTCCCTCTGTGACCCCACTCTGTTATTGTACCTCACTCTGTGACCCTCTGCACAGTCTCAGCATGCCCCTCCATGCCCCATGCAGTTATAGTGCACCCCTCATGCAGTTATAGTGAGCCACTCATTAGTCCTCGTATACTTGCAGCGTACCCATCAGTGGTGTTCATATACTTATATTGCTCTCCTCAGTTGTCCCCATATAGTTATAGTGTGTCCCTCAGTGGTCCCCATATAGTTATACTGCACCCTTCAGTGGTCCCTATATAATTATGTTGTGCCTCTCTGTGGTCCCCATGCAGTTATATTTGTACCATGGCTTCTCTTTAATGCACATATACCTGTGGCCAATACCTAAATTCACACAGACAACTTCACAGTAACTCAGCAAACTATTGCTGCTGTCTGAGCATATTTGTGCAAAAAAATAATATGATATAATAATATTAATATATAATATAATTTTACTTTGCTAAAGTTTGGTTGTTTTGTCGCTCCCTGATAAGGCTTCCTATAGAATGACAACTGGAAATTAATTATATTGTGGTCACTATTTCCCAAATGTCCCTCAACTTGCACCCCCATGATTCTGTCTGGCCTGTTGGTTTAAAAAGAAGTCTAGAATGGCCCTCCCTCTTGTTGGCTCCCTTACAAGTTGGGTAAGTATTTATCTTTAATTGTTCACAAGACCTTATCGCCCTTGTGAGATTTGCAGGTTTCATCTTCCCATATTATATCCAGATAATTAAAGTCCCACATAACAATTCCTTCATGGTGGTTTGATACTTCTATTATTTGTCTTAGTATTTCCACCCATAGAAATTTTATCTCCTCCACATATATCTTCTCATTACCTTGGCATTAAGTAGGATTTGACATAAAGACATACCATCCCCCTTTCCGGTTTTCACGGTCTCTTCTGAAAAGTTTGTAATCCTGTAAATTTACCGCCCAATCACATTCTTCACTAAACGATGTTTCCGTTATTCCTATTATATCACAGTTTTCTTCAGACATTCTTGCTTCAAGCTCACCTACTTTACTGATCAAACTTTTTGCATTCGTTACCATACAGTTTATATGGTTGTGGGTATTTGTATTCATTATGCTACTTATGGTCCTTTTAATTGCTCTGTCAGTTCTATCGGTACTAACCCCTCCCCCCGCTCGACACCCATTTCCCTTCCTTAATCCCAGAACTCTGTCTACATTGTTTTCCCCCATGACTCCTGTTGCCCTCCCCCAAACCCTAGTTTAAACACTCCTCCACGTTCTAGCCATCTTCTCCCCTAGCACAACTGCACCCTCCCCAGTGAAATGCAGCCCGTAGCCAACAGCAAAGTCAGCTCAGTTCTCCAGGAACACAAAACTTTCTTGTTTACAACAACTCTGGAGCCACTTGTTTACCTCCCTAATCTCCCACTGCCTTTTTGGTGTGGCTCGTGGTACAGGTAGTATTTCTGAGAAAACTACCTTGGAGGGACATCGTCTGAGCTTAGATTCTAGATCCCTGAAATTTTTTTTAAAGGTCGTTCATTGACCTCTAACTTTGTCATCAGTGCCCATATGTACCATGACCTCAGGATCTTCCCCAACCACTCCCAGTAATCTGTCAACCTGATCTGCGATGTTTTGAAATCGAGCGCCAAGAAGGCAACACGCCCTTCGACAATCATGGTCTTTGTGGCAGATTGTCCTGTTTGTCCCCCTAATAATTGAGTCCCCCACCACTAGGACCTGCCTAGCCTGCCCTGTGCTCCCCATGACTGTCCCAGCTGCAGGGTCTCAGATTATGCAGAGGGGAAACCAGATGGATTAAAATTTATGGGTTGAGGTCACATGGTGAAAAGAGGAGTCACTTCACTGTGGATGAAGCTCCTTAAATACAGGTATCTACAGCGGCTTAAACAAAACACTATTACCTCCTTCAGAGACCAGCATTGGGGCTTTTTCTGTTTCTGCTGCTTTCATCTGTCTTCCAATATTATGAGAAAGATGGGTAAGTAAGGAACCAGTCCTCCTAGGCTGACAGCCTTCTACAACCTTTACTCAAGATGGTGCTGTCACCGCCAGTAACATTATACCACATTCTGCACACAAACCTTACTCATCAAAAACATCTTAATCATGAGAATACCTTGCTGGAAGATAGCTCAGCTTCTCCATACCACTGAATGAATGCACATTTGATCACCTTTCCCAACTTTAGGCCTCTTCTGCTTGAGGCTGCTACACATATAAGTTCTACTTCTAAACTACCTTGACACCCTCCATGAGCTACACAACCGCTATATTAAATATACCTTTATCTGTACCTATTTTCAAAGCCCTATTCCAAGACTTAAAAGAGCCTATCCAAAAAATAAACTGTAAACTCGACACTCTTTCATCTATTCATTCTGATATTGTTGCTATAGGGGACCAAACCTCACATCTTGAAGAGAAAATGAAAGACTTTGTTACGGCTCATAATACTATAGTGCAGGCACATAAGGAAGCAGGGAATGACATTGCTGCTGTAAAATTGAAATAAGCAGATTTGGAGGAAATGTGCAGGAGAAATAATATAAGTTTCAGAAATATTCCAGGGGACATTGATGATTCCGAGTTTAAAAAAACAACAACTCATGGACCTGTTTGTGACTATTCTTCTTGAAGCTCTTTTGATCTTTTGATAAACAGGGCTCACAGAGTCCCTAAACCAAAAAATATTTTTGCAACAGTTTTAAAAGCTTTACTGGCATGTTTGCATTTCTTTGCTTTAAAGATTGCTTTCCTGAAAGCATCCTCACAAGCTAAACATTTTCCTGACAGCTTTCAACAGGCCTCATTATTCTCAGTCCTCTCTCCTGCCTCTCTGTCAAGGAGAAGAGAATTTAGAAAATTTACTGAAGTGTTAACAGAGGAGAATATTCAGTGCAAATGGGGGTTTCCGGTGAAACTTTTCAAGAATGGTGATGCTGGGTCCTCCTACTCACCGTCGAATGAACTAAAAAAGCTATAATGCCTCAGGATTCGCTAGGAAGACTACATCAAACATATAATATGTAATCAAATTTATTTAAGTACAGTCAGAAGAACTCAATCATCATTTGTAACGTGGTACCTCAGGATTTATTCGTCAAAAAGATGTCACAATAGGGAGTCAGGGATCCAGTAGAACTATCCCTGCCCTAAACCTACTCTTCCAATATCTAACAGTAGAGTAACTGCCCTGAGAATGACAACCTGACTCAATGGTGGCTGTTCCTAAAATGTTCATTAATACACCTTAAATACAGTGATAAACAACGTCAGTCAGGAAACATAAACTTCCAACACATTTCCACTTGGATGCATGGTCCATTTAAGGGATCTGATGGCGCTGAATCGATGGCCTGGTGTGTCTGACAAAACTCCGCTTGTGTTTAAATGTTCCACCTA